>NC_091328.1:20049008-20171508 GCF_038502225.1 Cherax quadricarinatus
CTCTTTTCATATTCTTTTCTCGGCCTCCTGCAGTTTTGTGGCAGGTTGTACATCACTGCAATTACCACCTTATGGCCCTCAGACTGGATTGTTCCTACAATGTAGTCCCTTTCACCCATTCAATCCATTTCCTCAAATCTCCACTGGTTTTTAATGAGCAGTGCAACTCCTCCTTCCCATCTGCTCCATCTTTCCTCAGGATCTGATATCCAAGTGGAAAGACTGCCTCTATTATCCTGCTGAGTTTTGTTTCTGTGAGTGCTATTATGTCTGAGGATGTCTCCTTGATTCTTTTATGCCACTCCTCACATTTATTCGATATTTGGTCTGCATCTGTATACCAAACCTTCAACTTTTCTAAAACTGTGGTCTGGGGTGTACATTAGGGTTAGGGAAGTGGGAGACCTGACAAAGGCCTGTGGGGGAGGGGGGGGGTTGCTGTGAAGATGGAGTTTGTAATGAGGTGGGTGGGGGCACTGGGTACAGCATGTGAGTTTAGGGTTAGAATGTTTGGTTGCATTGGGGTTGGGGGGGCTTCTGTAGGTAGTTGTGAGGGAGGCTGTATTTGATCTTCCTCCTGAGTCTGGGTTTTCCTGTTTATCTCCAAATTTGCCTCTCTTTCTTCCTCTCACCTTTGTACCCTTTTAGTTTCTGCCTTCTTGTGTTCTGTAATAGTCGAGATACACCGTCTTGTATGCCATGTCCCTTAGTTGAGCTTTCTCCTGCAGGATCCTGTTTCGAGCCAATTCTGCCTTGAAAATAACTGACTACCTGGTTTCTTCCTCTTGGAAACCCCCCTATTTCCAGAAAATTTGCCAGCTGGGTCATGTCGTCTTCTCCTATTCCTTTCATGGTGTTTTCAAAAGCTTTATTCTCCCCTTCTCTTCTTGTTTCGTAAGTTTCCCCTTCAACTTCCTGGAGCCCATAAACAAAGACTGATATCTCCCTTTCATTCTCCCACTGCATATATCTATGTATCCCATGAATCGATTTAGTTGCCTCCATTGCAGCTTTCCTTTCTTCAATCTTTTCACTACCTGTTGTCCCTGGGCCCAGTGATCTGTCATTTTCCCTTTTCAGCTTTCCTTGGGCACCACTGCGGTCTGTTAGGGCCTCTACATATAGCTTTGCTCTTTCATTTTCTACAGTCTCCTCAACTGTTCCTGATATGATCCTTTTTTCCTCAGTCTCCACAATGGCTTCTGCATGGGTTCACTCCTTCATTCCCTACAATCCCCTCGTTTGTGACTGAGGTAGCAGTTTCTGATGTCATGCTCATATTGCTTTTTAGTTCTTTAGACTGTTTCAGATTTTTCAGTTCTTCTTCTAATCTCTGTATCCTAGCCTTTGCTGCTGTGACTTGCATCTCTCACTTCCTGCTCTCTGCAGCTACCCTCTCCTCCATTTTCATACAATGCTCTTCTAGCTTCCATCCCCACTCATGTTCCATTTTCATGAGCTCTGCTACCCAATCTTCCTTCCCAGACTCATCCTCCAGTCCCTTGGTTTTCCGTCCTGCTCTCTGGTAGCCCATTTCTTTTTTTTCTTGGTTACGATAGAATGAAAAAATATGTATTTGTGTAGTGGTTTGTGATGTGTGTTTGAGTGTGTATGTGTGTGTGGGGGGGACGGAGGAAGGGAGAGGGGAAAGTGGGGGAGTGGCAAATGGGAGAGGTGGGGAGCAGAAAAGAGGGGGGAAATGTGGGGGTGGGGATGGGGAAAGAGAGCAGAATGTGGGATGGGGGAAAGAGGGTGGAATATGGGGAGGGAGAAGCAAAGGGGGAGAGAGAATGGTAGAGGAAGAGGAGGAAAGAGGGAGAGGAAGAGGGGAAAGAGGGAGAGGAAGAGGGGAAAGAAGGAGAGGAAGAGGGGAAAGAGGGAGAGGAAGGGGAGCAAAAAGGAGGAGGGTGAGAGAGGGGGGATCAGGGAAGTGGGAGGTGGGAGAGGGTGCTGGGGAGAGAGTATGTGGGGGTCTGTATATGTGTGGTGTCGGTGTGGGTGTGAACGTACGTACGTACGTGTGTGTGTTCACCAATTTACTCACCTATTTCTGGTTGCAGGGGTCGAGTCATAGCTCCTGGCCCCGCCTCTTCACTGATTGCTACTGGGTCCTCTTTCTCCCTGTTCCATGAGCTTTATCAAACCTCGTCTTAAAACTATGTATGATTCCCGCATCCACTACGTCACTTTCTAGGCTATTCCACTGCCTGACAACTCTATGACTGAAGAAATACTTCCTAACATCCCTCTGACTCATCTCATTCTTCAATTTCCAATTGTGACCCCTTGTTTCTGTGTCCCATCTCTGGAACATCCTTTGTCCACCTTGCCTATTCTGCATAGTATTTTATATGTCGTTATCATGTCTTACGCTGCAGCAGTTATCTGACTGATGTGCGCCTCAGGAGATCTGCTCGGTATTCTACTCACCCCAAGATCTTTTTCCTTGAGTGAGGTTTGCAGTCTTCTTTGCCCTTCTCCGATCTTCATGACTTTGCATTTGGTGGGGTTAAATTCGAGAAGCCAGTTGCTGGACCACGTGTCCATCCTGTCCAGGTCTCTTTGAAGTCCTACCTGATCCTCATCTGATTTAATTCTCTTCATTAACTTCACATCATCTGCGAACAGGGACACTTCGGAGTCTAACCCTTGCATCATGTCATTCACATATACCAGAAATAGAACTGGTCCCAGGACCGACCCCTGTGGGATCCTGCTCATCACAGGTGCCCACTGTGATACCTCATCACGTACCATGACTCGTTGTTGCCTCCCTGTCAGTTATTGTCTGATCCAATGCAGTGCCCTTCCTGTTATACGCGCCTGATCCCCTAGCTTCTGCACCAATCTCCTGTGTGGAACTGCGTCGAAGGCCTTCTTGTAGTCCAAGAAGATGCAATCAACCCACCCCTCTCTCTCGTGTCTTACTTGTTACTTTATCATAAAACTCCAGTAGGTTTGTGACACAGGATTTGCCTTCTATAAATCCGTGCTAGTTGGCGTTTATACTCTTGTTCCGTTCCAGGTGTGAGAATATGTGTATGTGTGTATGTATGTGTGTATGTATGTATGTATGTATGTATGTATGTATGTATGTGTGTGTGTGTGTGTATTATATATATATATATATATATATATATATATATATATATATATATATATATATATATATATATATATATATATATATCACATGTGATCCCCGGAATAACCTCCAGGTAACCTCCAGGTATATATATATATATATATATATATACACACACACACTCAGCTAATTGTGGTTCAAGGGGTCGAGACTCAGCTCCTGGTCCCGCTTCTTCACTGACCTCTACTGGGTCCTCCCTCTCCCTGCTCCATGAGCTTGATCATACCTCGTCTAGAAACTATGTATGGTTCCTGCCTCCATTACATCACTTGCCAGACTATTTCACTTCCTAACAACTCTGTGGCTGAAGAAATACTTCCTAACATCCGTTTGACTCATCTGAGTCTTCAGCTTCCAACTGTGACCCCTTGTTTCTGCGTCCCATCTCTGGAACATCCTGTCTCTCCACCTTATCTATTCCATGTAGTATTTTACATGTCGTTATCATGTCTCCCCTGACCCTCCTGTCCTCCAGTGTCGTCAGGCCAATTTCCCTTAACCTTTCTTCACAGGACAATCCCCTTAGCTCTGGGACTAGTCTTGTTGCAAACCTTTGTACTTACTCTAATTTCTTGACGTGCTTGACCAGGTGTGGGTTCGTTAATGTGAATATATATGACTCACGAAATCGTAATGACACGATTGCAAATAAACCATACCACGGGTGGGGATAGAACACGCGATCAGAGTCTCAAAACTCCAGACCGTCGCGTTAGCCACTGTGGCTAAAGCGACGGTCTGGAGTTTTGAGACTCTGATCGCGGGTTCCATCCCCACCCGTGGTATGGTTTGTGAATATATATGTATGTACTCATCTAATTGTGGTTGCAGGGGTAGATTCACAGCTCCTGGCCCGGCCTCTTCACCTGGCCGCTACTCGGTCACGCCTCCCGCTCCGTGAGCTTCATCATACCTCTTCTTAAAGCTATGTATGGATCCTACCTCCATTACATGACTACACAGACTATTCCACTTCCTGACAACTCTGTAACTGAAGAAATACTTCCTAACATCCCTGTGATTCATCTGAGTCTTCAGCTTCCAACTGTGACCCCTTGTTTCTGTGTCCCATCTCTGGAACATCCTGTCTCTGTCCACCTTGTCTATACGTCTCAGTATTTTATATGTCGTTATCATATCCCCCCTAGCTCTCCTGTCTTCCAGTGTCGTCAGGTCGATGGTCGATGGTCGATGTCCATTTTCTGGACCAGGCCTGAAGTCTGTCCTGATCCCTCTGTAGTTCTGCCTGGTCTTCATCCGATTGAATTCTTCTCATCAACTTCACGTGTGTGTGTGTGTGTGTGTGTGTGTGTGTGTGTGTGTGTGTGTGTGTGTGTGTGTGTGGGTGTGTGTGTGTGTGTGTGTGTGTGTGTGTGTGTGTTGTACGCGTACAATGAAACACTATAGCAATGCAAGTGTGCTTGTGTCTAGGAAGCAGAATAAGCTCCTCCAACTCCTTCAGTTTATTTTACACAAGTATAAGATGTCACTCACCCTGGCACCCACCACCACCACTCACCCTGGCACCCACCAACACCACTCACCCGGGCACCCACCACCACCACTCACCCTGGCACCCGCCACCACCACTCACCCTGGCACCCACCACCACCACTCACCCTGGCACCCACCACCATCACTCACCCTGGCACCCACCACCACCACTCACCCTGGCATCCACCACCACCACTCACCCTGGCACCCACCACCACCACTCACCCTGGCACCCACCACCACTACTCACTCTGGCATCCACCACTACCACTCACCCTGGCACTCGCCACCACTCACCCTGGCACCCCTCACTATCACCTCCCATTAATTTAAGTCTTTTTCAGTCAGGGTGAAGGTGCCACCTTATTGTGCCATGAACTTCAAGCCTCATGCTGCTGTCCTGCTGGTTCACGTCTCCATCCTCACACTAGTCCTTGCTTCACGTTCCTCTCATTGTGCCAACGATCATTTTCTTGTAAATAAATGATATACAATACCGACAGGATGAAGAATTAGACACGCATCCAACACCTGGGTATCTTTATTTGTAGACGTTTCGCCAACCAATGGCTTTATCATACAAGGACATAATCTCTAGAATGTAGAATTATATACAAAAGATGAGGTAATCAGTCCCGAGTACCGAAGTACTGAAGGAACTTCAGTACTACGGTACTCTAAAAATTTGTCTATTCCTTAGCTTATATGGTGTTGCAGAAAATATTTCATACAAGCAAATCAAAAGAAAAGGCATACGAGTACAGTAATTTGAATAATAAGGTTTAATACTGCCGCACGTGTTGGTACCTCTCACTGTGTCTCGCCATTACTTTGTTTTATCCCAGTATCTCTTCCTGACTACCTGCCCCCGCTCCTGTGTTTATCCCAGTATCTCTTCCTGACTACCTGCCCCCGCTCCTGTGTTTATCCCAGTATCTCTTCCTGATTACCTGCCCCCGCTCCTGTGTTTATCCCAGTATCTCTTCTTATCCCTGAGTTTGTCTGTCCTTGTCTGTCTACCCTTGCCCCTGTTTCCCTTGTGTGTTTAGCTAACCCATATAAGGAGGGAGAATACATCGGAAAAGTTGTCACCTGTGACATACTTGCCTGGAGTCTACCTGGAGGGTATTATGGGGGTCAACGCCCCCGCGGCCCAGTCCTTAACCAGACTTCCCTGCTGGTCAACCAAGTTGTTGGTGCCAGTGGACCACAGGCCCACATAGCAATCATAACTCGGCTGCTCGGGCTGTTACCAAAGATAGTGATACAGTTTTCTCTTCAAATAAAATCTACCCTTGTTACAAATTTATACAAATTTTATTAAATTTTAGAATATATGTATGCAACTGATCGTTCTAAGTAAATGACTGTTTTTGTTTTGACTCCAGCAGTCAAATGCGAGTATCGAGTTTCAACAAGTTTGATGCTTCCTCAGGTGTCTTGGGGTTCCTTGCTCTCTGTTTCAAGCAGTCTCGTTTATATCCATTATTACATTTTATTTTTTGTTAGTGTAGATTTTAATTTATTAAAATTAGCTCTTAAAGACACAGAACCAAACATTTAGGCCATTTCATTGAATACGTTTTGGTCCCGAGACCGAAACGTATTAATAATAAAATGTGCTGTTTGTTCACGTGTCATGAACCACAGATGGGCAGTATCATGTAACACGTCATAGAAGGCTACCCTTGCATTATAGTAGGCTGCCCCTGCATTATAGAAGGCTGCCCCTGCATTATAGAAGGCTGCCCCTGCATTATAGAAGGCTGCCCCTGCATTATAGTAGGCTGCCCCTGCATTATAGTAGGCTGCCCCTGCATTATAGAAGGCTGCCCCTGCATTATAGAAGGCTGCCCCTGCATTATAGTAGGCTGCCCCTGCATTATAGAAGGCTGCCCCTGCATTATAGAAGGCTGCCCCTGCATTATAGAAGACTACCTCTGCATTATAGTAGGCTGCCCCTGCATTATAGAAGGCTGCCCCTGCATTATAGAAGGCTGCCCCTGCATTATAGAAGGCTGCCCCTGCATTATAGAAGACTACCTCTGCATTATAGAAGGCTGCCCCTGCATTATAGAAAGCTACCTCTGCATTATAGTAGGCTGCCCCTGCATTATAGAAGGCTATCCCTGCATTATAGTAGGCTGCCCCTGCATTATAGAAGGCTGCCCCTGCATTATAGAAGACTGCCCCTGCATTACAGAAGGCTGCCCCTGCATTATAGTAGGCTGTAGGCCCCCTGCATTATAGAAGGCTACCCTTGCATTATAGAAGGCTGCCCCTGCATTATAGAAGGCTGCCCCTGCATTATAGAAGGCTGCCCCTGCATTATAGAAGGCTGCCCCTGCATTATAGAAGGCTATCCCTGCATTATAGTAGGCTGCCCCTGCATTATAGAAGGCTGCCCCTGCATTATAGAAGGCTGCCCCTGCATTACAGAAGGCTGCCCCTGCATTATAGTAGGCTGCCCCTGCATTATAGTAGGCTGCCCCTGCATTATAGAAGGCTGCCCCTGCATTATAGAAGGCTGCCCCTGCATTATAGAAGGCTGCCCCTGCATTATAGAAGGCTGCCCCTGCATTACAGAAGGCTGCCCCCTGCATTACAGAAGGCTGCCCCTGCATTATAGTAGGCTGCCCCTGCATTATAGTAGGCTGCCCCTGCATTATAGAAGGCTGCCCCTGCATTATAGAAGGCTGTCCTTGCATTATAGAAGGCTTCTCCTGCATTTTAACTTCGAAACAGAAGAAAAAAGTTTTTCTTAAGTTATTGCGCAGTCTAAAGTTACCTCTCCAAGTTATGGTTTTTAGATAAATGGTTCAGAAAACCGACAAGCTGATGAATGAGACACTTGTGCAACACTTCAGTACCTTTATGGTGGACACGTTTCACCAGCCAGTGGCTTCCTCAGTCCAATACAGAGAAGAATGGTGGAAGAGTGATAGACTGATCACGATACATCTACTTCAGGGAGAGGGACTGGCTACCTCAAACTCCTTCTGATCTTCCACCATTCGTCTCTGTACTGGACTGAGGAACGATTCCCCAGTAAAGATACTCAAGTGTTGCACAAGTGTCTCCTTCATCAAGTTATGGTTTAGGTGTGAACTGGTGTTAAGAGAACACACCGATCTATCGCCAAGAATTCTACTGCAGTCACTACTGTATCAGTGATCAATTGTTGTTTGGTTAACGAATTTAAAACTGAAGAAAAAAAATTGTTTCTCATGAGTCATACAACGATTGCAGTACATATACAGATTATTATACAAGAGTAGGCACAAAAGCAAGCCTTAGTACTAATCAGGGTTCAAAGCCTATCGACTACATGTTCACCACCAGTCAAGAATAGTAAAATGTGTGTATACACAGAAATATACACCTCAATATTATTTGTATTATGTTAATTTTATTAATACAATAACAACTGCTATTGTATACAACTACATACTAAGCGGCAGTTATAATTATGTCTATTATTCAATGTGTTAAACCAGTAATACTTTATATTTATCAATTATACCATTTATCACCTGTAACATCTTAGGATCTTACAAAGTGATTTTTTTTTTAATTATGTGTTTCCTGATCAACCAAGCACCACCGCCATCTGTTAATTTACACACATATATTCCATTATTGGAAATGGAATAACGCTACATTCAAGATGCCCAGATGTTGCATATGTCTAATTTTCATCTTGTCGGTATTGTTTGCCATTCATGAACATTATTTCCCTTGTTTTGAATGTCATCAATAATCCCCCCGTCATTCTCCTGGCTGTAGTGACCTTTGTCTTATTGTGTTCTTTGAAACAAAGGTCAGCTGACATAGTTATTGGAAAGTCTTTCACGTGTTCCTTTCGATCTATCTGATGATCCTCTTGAGTTTTGTATACAGTGTTCCTTTTCAGTTCTTCATACTTTCCATACCCAGGCAGCTGGAACTTATCACCCTTGAACATCATGTTCTCCACTGCCCACTGGAAAACACTGCTTATATCTTACTGTAATTTCTCAGTGTCTTTTACCGTAGTGACTTTCATGCTTATTTTAGTATAATCTGCAAATGTCTGCTTTGAGGATGAGAAAGAGCAGAGGTACCAGGACAGTGCCTTGGGGAACTGAGTTTTTTTTACCTCGCTGATGCTGGATTTTCTGTTTACTACTACTTTTTGTATTTTGTGTGTTAGGAACCCGAAAATCCATCTGCCTATTTTCCCCGTAATGCCTATAGCCTTCATTTTGTAGGCAGTCACCACATGATCGCATGTCAAACACCTTTGCAAAATCTGTGTAATCACATCTGCATTTTGGTTGCCTTCCAAAGCCTAAGTAATTCTGTCATAGTGGTCCAGCAAATGTAACAGGCATGATCGTCCCGCTCTAAAACTGTACTGGTTTGGGTTATGCCGATTTTGTTCCATGAAACTTGTGATCTGACATCTCGCCACTCAAGATTTCGAAAATTTTTATGATGTGGGAAGTCAGGGCTTCTGTTCTGTAATTTTAACTAGTGCCTACTACCTTCCTGATGCACAAAAGCTATGTTTGCACTCTCTAAGGTTTCTAGTATTTGACCTAGATCTAGGCTCTTTCTCCATTGCATACTGAGGACTAGTGCTAGTGGTACTTTGCACTTTTTTATAAATAGGCCATTCCATGAATCTGGTCCCTGGTTAACCACGTGATCAACAAGGTGGTCTGGCCTCATATGCTGGGGGGGGGACAACTCTAAAAAGGTCACAGATAAAAAAAAAAAACATTGTATCCTCTGACATTAATAGGGCCTGTATAATAAACACTATCATGATAATGTAAATATGTGTACCTAATATCACCATAATGAACACAAGTGTGCATAGCAGCACTATAAAATGCATACTGCATATAAACCTAATATCAGTGTATAAAGTACATGTTATGTGTCCTTACCATCACTGTATCCTCTGATATTAATGTTTCCTGTCAACTGTAAACAAACAAGCCATTAAAAGATCCTCTTCCATCCCAAGCACATTGATCTTCCCACATTCCTCCCTCTCCCTCCCCTCCCCTCCCCTCCCCTCCCCTCTCTCTCTCTCTCTCTCTCTCTCTCTCTCTCCATACAGTGTTGTCATATTCTATCACACATGAATATATGCATAGTGTTGATCTGTGTCAGCCTGAGCTGGCAACCTTCAATACTGTCAGCATGAGCTGGCAGGGCTCAGCAGTGTCAGCCTGAGCTGGCAACCTTCAATAGTGTCAGCATGAACTGGCAGGGTTCAGCAGTGTCAGCCTGAGCCGGCAACCTTCAATAGTGTCAGCATGAGCTGGCAGGGTTCAGCAGTGTCAGCATGAGATGGCAACCTTCAATACTGTCAGCATGACTTGGCAAAGTTCAGCGGTGTCAGCATGAGCTGGCAACCTTCAATAGTGTCAGCATGAGGTGGCAGAGTTCAGCAGTGTCAGCATGAGGTGGCAGAGTTCAGCAGTGTCAGCATGAGGTGGCCGAGTTCTGCAGTGTCAGCCTGAGTTGGCAACCTTCAATAGTGTCAGCATGAGCTGGCAGCCTTCAGTAGTGTCAGTATGAGCTGGCAACCTTCAGTAGTGTCAGTATGAGCTGGCAACCTTCAGTAGTGTCAGTATGAGCTGGCAACCTTCAGTAGTGTCAGTATGAGCTGGCAACCTCCAGTAGTGTCAGTATGAGCTGGCAACCTTCAGTAGTGTCAGCCTGAGCTGGCAACCTTCAGTAGTGTCAGCCTGAGCTGGCAACCTTCATTAGTGTCAGCCTGAGCTGGCACCCTTCAGTAGTGTCAGCCTGAGCTGGCAACCTTCAGTAGTGTCAGCCTGAGCTGGCAACCTTCAGTAGTGTCAGTCTGAGCTGGCAACCTTCAGTAGTGTCAGTCTGAGCTGGCAACCTTCAGTAGTGTCAGCCTGAGCTGGCAACCTTCAGTAGTGTCAGCCTGAGCTGGCAACCTTCATTAGTGTCAGCCTGAGCTGGCACCCTTCAGTAGTGTCAGCCTGAGCTGGCAACCTTCAGTAGTGTCAGTATGAGCTGGCAACCTTCAGTAGTGTCAGTATGAGCTGGCAACCTTCAGTAGTGTCAGTCTGAGCTGGCAACCTTCAGTAGTGTCAGCCTGAGCTGGCAACCTTCAGTAGTGTCAGCCTGAGCTGCCAACCTTCAGTAGTGTCAGCCTGAGCTGCCAACCTTCAGTAGTGTCAGCCTGAGCTGGCAACCTTCAGTAGTGTCAGCCTGAGCTGGCAACCTTCAGTAGTGTCAGCCTGAGCTGGCAACCTTCAGTAGTGTCAGTATGAGCTGGCAACCTTCAGTAGTGTCAGCCTGAGCTGGCAACCTTCAGTAGTGTCAGCCTGAGCTGGCAACCTTCAGTAGTGTCAGCCTGAGCTGGCAACCTTCAGTAGTGTCAGTATGAGCTGGCAACCTTCAGTAGTGTCAGCCTGAGCTGGCAACCTTCAGTAGTGTCAGCCTGAGCTGGCAACCTTCAGTAGTGTCAGTCTGAGCTGGCAACCTTCAGTAGTGTCAGCCTGAGCTGGCAACCTTCAGTAGTGTCAGCCTGAGCTGGCAACCTTCAGTAGTGTCAGCCTGAGCTGGCAACCTTCAGTAGTGTCAGCCTGAGCTGGCAACCTTCAGTAGTGTCAGCCTGAGCTGGCAACCTTCAGTAGTGTCAGCCTGAGCTGGCAACCTTCAGTAGTGTCAGCCTGAGGCAACCTTCAGTAGTGTCAGCCTGAGCTGGCAACCTTCAGTAGTGTCAGCCTGAGCTGGCAACCTTCAGTAGTGTCAGCCTGAGCTGGCAACCTTCAGTAGTGTCAGCCTGAGCTGGCAACCTTCAGTAGTGTCAGCCTGAGCTGGCAACCTTCAGTAGTGTCAGCCTGAGCTGGCAACCTTCAGTAGTGTCAGCCTGAGCTGGCAACCTTCAGTAGTGTCAGCCTGAGCTGGCAACCTTCAGTAGTGTCAGCCTGAGCTGGCAACCTTCAGTAGTGTCAGCCTGAGCTGGCAACCTTCAGTAGTGTCAGCCTGAGCTGGCAACCTTCAGTAGTGTCAGCCTGAGCTGGCAACCTTCAGTAGTGTCAGCCTGAGCTGGCAACCTTCAGTAGTGTCAGCCTGAGCTGGCAACCTTCAGTAGTGTCAGCCTGAGCTGGCAACCTTCAGTAGTGTCAGCCTGAGCTGGCAACCTTCAGTAGTGTCAGCCTGAGCTCTACTTGGTAATTACCATCTCTGAAGATAACCTCTCCCATACACAGGATAACTGCAATTATTAAGATGTCTCTGTCAATGTAGTTTAGGAAGCGGGCACAAGAGCTGAGCCTCAACCTCAGCACACACAGGTGTGAGTGCAGGCACTGATGCAAGTTTCTAGTATATCACCTGGTTGCATGGTGATGAAGCCAGGCAGTGAGCAGACACAGCGAGTTAAACACAATCTTCATGTAAAACACGAAGTTTAGCCGAGTTCAATATTTATCCTACTTGTACCAAATCAAGTATCTTAGATTTGCTGCACTTTGTTACAGTTGTTATATTTACTACTCAATCCTCCTCTCTCCCTCTCGCTTCTCTTAACATTTAAGAGGCTTTAGTGTGTAGAAATAAGGATCAGTAATACATTTGATGTACCTCTGATGAGTTCCGAGTTTCTTTATACTCTCGGAGCCTGGCCATGGGCCAAGCTCATCTGTTGGTAGCCTGGTCAACCAGGCTGTTGCTGCTGGTGGCCCGCCGCCCCCACATATCCATCACAGCCTGGTTGATCTAAAGATACTTGTTCAGTTTCCTCTTCAAAACTTCTACACTTGTCCCAGCAGTGTTTCTGATATCCTTTGGTAAGATGTTGAACAATCTAGTATCACGAATATTAATACACTGCGGGGGTGCTCACTGTACCCCTGCTTTTCGCTGGGTTTATCTTGCACTTCTTCCCATATCTCTCGCTTCATTATGTTATGGCGTGTGCAGATTTGGGACAAGGCCCTCAAGTACCTTCCAAGTATATTTTATCATGTACCTCTCTCTCCTCCGCTCCACTTGAGGCGTTCCCAGTAATTTAAATGCTTTACTGGCTCTATGCTGCCATAAACGATCTCTGTATTTGTTCCAGCTCTGATATTTCTCCTGCCCTGAACGGGGCCGTCAAAACTGAGCAATATTCCAAATGAGGGAGCACGAGCAATTTAAAGTCACCACTGGCATTATTTCCTTTGTTTTGAAGGTTCTCATTATCCACCCCGTCACCCTCCTGGGTGCCGTGACCTTTGTCTTATGTTCTTTGAAAGAAAGGTTAGAGGACAAAATTATTCCCTTCCCATTTATTTTACCAGCCGAGAACTGTTATCTGATTTCAGCTTATTTTACAAGCTAAAAGCTGTTATCTGACCTCAGCTAGTTTTGCAAACTGATAGCCGTTTTCAGCTTCAGCTTATCTCAAAGGCTCTCCGACGTAGATACCACTGCCCGGCTGATCAGCTGCTGCTTACCATTGACCCTCGAAAAGATCCTTCAGGTAAGTTCTTATAGATAGAGGCCTGGTTAGAAGAAGTCACTCACCGATCTAGGCCACTGCACTAACTACTATTTAATCGTTTCATTGCAATTTAGTAGTCATCAATATAAGCTAGGCATGGTAGTTAATTCAGTGTGCAGATTTTTTAACCATCTCCCCCTGTATGTTTTCCAGATTTAAATTATAATGGAACTTTCTTGCCTGACCTCCAGGAAGCATAGTTTAGGCGATTTTAGGCTATCCTAATAAATATATATGCTAAACAATTCGCAACAGAACTCAAACCTGTGCATCTGCATCAAAGTATACAGTACTTACACCACATAGCCCTAGACCCCGATATAATTACGAACTCCTAGCCAAAGATAGGCGTTTCCTCATAAACGGAACACCACCGTAATTGCAAAATTGAGAGAGAGAAACAACGCCTAGCTTCGGCTAGGCGCCCATACTTATCAGGGGTCTGGTGTGTGGCGTAGGTGTTCTATACTTTGATGCAGTGTGCGCAGGTTCCAGTTCTATTCTGAACTGAGCGATACAATGCAAGAAATCACTGCCTTCCTCTCTTCAAATTTCAACTCTTCAAAATATTCCTTCTGTCTTCCCAGTACCTCCACCTCTCTATCAAATGGATCACCTTTGTTGCTTTTAGTTTTTGAAATCATGTATTACTTACGCTTTCTCAACTAATTGATCTCACTCCAAACCTTTTCTTACGCACAGCAAAATTGGTTCAGAAAACCTTTCCTACTCTCTTTTAGCATTCCTTTTGCACTCTCTCACCACTCTTTTAACCTCACTTGTTTTCCCTTTCCTCTAAACTGGCTGTTTACAGCTGATGGCACTAAACGAATTATGGATATGGATTGTGGAATGTGAACAATACCTTGAACAGTTTTCCTTTTTGTCATCTGTAGTTTGACAGTGAATTAGTGACGACAGTAGCAAGCTGATAATGACTATGACTAAGTAAAGCTGATGTTACAGATATTTAGAAAGAGTGAGTCACAATACCATAGCCGAAACAATTCCCCAAAAACCCGCACTTATGAGAGGAACTTTATGCTTTAGGGGTCCTCTCCTGAGTGTTCTTCCAATCAGGTGGATGGTTTGAGCGTCCTTTCAGCCTATCCTCTTAATCAACGTCAGTATATCACTATGGCTAAGAATGTCCAATGTGTAACTGTTACACTGGTATAAAAGCGCGATTACATGATGTTTGGAACGCACTTGGTCGATCTCCGTTTATCGTTGGCGCTACACAAATTTATATCTACTAAATATTATTCATTTATTGGCGTTATGTTGTTATAATTGATAAACTTTCCTTACAAAGAACAATGTAATCTAATTTAAATAACGTATATCGAGAAATTTCATTAAAACATGTAAGAAATCGACTTCTGCTTTAGGGAGGATGAGTTACTGTTTTGTGCTGTTAGCCTGTTACAGTATTTCATAAATTTTTAAATAGCAAAGAAGCAAGTGTCCACAATGAACACTATTATTTTCTGTGGCTCTCTGTTATTTATCCGGGCTAGGAAATTTGCTGTCCTAGGTGGATGATAATCATATTCTAATATCATTACAGTAATAGTATACAACACCGTCAAGTAAACCAGCAAGACACACGTGCAACAGTTAGGTATCTATTTCCGAAACGTTTCGCCTGCACACTAGGTTTCTTCAGTCTAATACGGAGGCGGGTAAATATACATATCTAGTCTAGGAGGGACGCCGTCTACGTCACACCTGGAATTTCTCATTATGGCAGCCTCTGGTTATAAGGTATTGACTTAGCTTAAACGAGTCAAGACTCACCTGGTGTAGAAGTCTGCCGGGAAAGTCCTCCGTATCGTCAGGTGAGTGGGACGTCATGCCGGTCCCACGCACCGACTGTAAACAAGAAAACTTTCGATTAGTTTAAAAGTAGTTTTTAATAAAATTAAAAAAGCTTTAAAAATACACACGGCGGGTAAAAATTAGTTATACTTTAGAACTTCAGTAAGTTTCGATTACTTAACATTATCAACGTCCTGAGACGAGTTATGTACCTCTTCAGTTATAATTTGGTTTGGTATTACAGATTACTTTCTAGGCCGAACAAAATAGTTTTACCATAACCATTCTGAACTACTGCATTCCACCAATTCTGGTAGCCAGGTTATTTAACACGATTTGTGGTGCATTCATTTCTGCACGAATGTTCGTTCGCTAAAATTTATATATTTGTTATTTTTAGGTTAAGTAGTGTCAGTAATATGTATTCCTTTGTGTGTCATTCCTTGTGGGTCCCTGTCAATCATGCTAGTGTCCCGTGATTCCCATTTGAACGCCCCACAAAGACCGTCGGCTGGGATGCGTTCCTCGGTTAGACTGACCAGGGCAAGGGGCAGACATATCAGAAGGCTGGGTTCAGTCTTGTTCGCTAATACACTAAAACAGTCTCACCTAGTAGTGTTATTGCTACCTTTACTATTCACTCTAGAAGAACCGAACATTAGCCTTTATTAGAATAACATATTAATCTATAGTATTTCCGTATAATAACCAATGCACGTAAGGCGTGTACTAAATTCTTGTTCTTGCAATTTTACATGTACGATAGCAAATGTGGAGGACCTGCCTGGAACCTGCATGGAGCCTCGTTGGAGTGCGTTCAGTGGGTCGACGCCCCTACGGATCAGTCCCAGCCAGACCATGCCTCCTGGTGTCTTGCTTTACGAGCCAAACTTTTACTGAAGTCTACGGTATTAAATATTACTCTTTCATCTGTAGTTGCCTAGGTCAACATGTATTACTACTATGCTGTGCGGCTCCTTTTGTATAGCCTCGCTCCTCTCATACTCCCCGTATACCGAAGTGAATGACGTACAACGAACAAAACGTCCTCAACGAAGGTGTCCTGAGTGAATGTATTCGCATTCATTTCTATAACGTCTGCAGTCATTTACCTTCTTGCTGAGGATGAGCTTATTAGTGTCCCCGCGGCCAGCTTTCTTGTCAGGCCTAATAGGCAAGGAAATATTACAGGACTAGAACTACAGTATCAAGAAGCACAAGAAAAGTAATAAGTTTATATGAAATGTACGTAGAAGTTCGTAAGATTTACTGGTCATTTTGCCTGTTCATAAGACGAGAAGACCAGCAAAACTGCCAGTGAAAAACTTTTATAAGCTTAAACAGCCTAATTTACAAGCCTAACTTTGCCTAATTTACGAGCTGAAGTTAATAGATTTTACAAGCTCGTGTTAGCCAGATTTGCAAAATTTACATAGCTTTCAAAAGTAATGATCCTTAAAATACTGATGACGTTTACAGTTTTAACGCATTCATATTAATTTAGAATTTACTTACAAAGTGAGCACAGAGATTAAATGCGATAATACTTCGATAATCATCATCACCATGATTATTACGATATCCTACTACTATACTATTACTATAATACTACTATACTACTGCTACTATATTTCTACTATATTACTACTATACTTCTAATTCTACTACTACTACTACTACTACTACTACTACTATAGTGCTACCAACAGTACTTCAATCCGTCCTCGCAAATTCTACGTAGACCCTCACAACAGTTCACAGTAAATTTCTTGATTTATGTTATTTAAAGTTCAACTGTAGTTTATTAATAGAAATTAAACAGTTATAATATACCGCCAGTAAATGAAAGACTAAATATTATACAGTTTTTAAAGCGAGAAGAGACAACAAGGAAGTATGGAGAGCACAGTCAGATAATCACTAAGTCACCCGTTTAACATCTGCCAGTATTTATCATCACAGTACTCACCGCTACTATTTAATTCTAATGATAAAGCAACATATACTAGTACTACTATTACTACAACCACAATCATTATTCCAACCCCAACAAACAAGAGCCCCCCCATCCCCACCCCGACTTACATCACCATAAACTAGCATCTTTACCAGTATACACTACTACCATTAACAATAATAGTTACTCTATTAATAAGCATTTTTAACCTCGTATTCTGATGTTCTAAATATATACCTTCCACTCTGCATAAATACCTACCTTCCCACTTTATATATACAAATACATACTTTCCTACTCTACATAAATACATACCATCCTGCTCTACATATACAAATTCAAACTTTCCTACTCTACAATATACAAATACATTTGCATCGACCCAACATACACAAATGCATACATGTGCACAAATGTATTTTAGAAAAGTATCTTGTTAGTGGTGTGTTGTGGGTGTTATCGTGGTGGTGACAGTATATCTAACATCTGGGTGCTAGTGGTGTAGGTGTTACAGTGGTGGTGACAGTATATCTAACATCTGGGTGCTAGTGGTGTAGGTGTTACCGAGGTGGTGACAGTATACATCTGGGTGCTAGCGGTGTAGGTGTTACCGTGGTGGTGACAGTATATCTGACATCTGGGTGCTAGCGGTGTAGGTGTTACCGTGGTGGTGACAGTATACATAAGAGCATAAAGAAGGAACACTGCAGCAGGCCCATGCGAGGTAGGTGCAAGTCACCTACCGGCCTAAGCCACTGACCCAGTCTACTCAGATCCAGGTCACATCCACTTAAAAAGGAAGGAGCACTGCATCAGACCTATTAGCAGAAGCTAGTCACGTCTAACTCACACACACTTATACCCACTCATGTATTTATCTAACCTATTTTTAAAACTACACAACCTTTTAGCTTATGTGACGGAACTCGGGAGCTTGTCCCACTCATCCACGACTCTATTACCAAACCAGTGCTTTCCTATACCCTTCCTGAATCTAAATTTTCCTAACA
The DNA here is from genome assembly GCF_038502225.1 of Cherax quadricarinatus. NCBI lineage: Eukaryota > Metazoa > Arthropoda > Malacostraca > Decapoda > Parastacidae > Cherax > Cherax quadricarinatus. The sequence continues at coordinate 20,066,957 of NC_091328.1, forward strand.
TGAAACCACTGCTGCGAGTCCTATCTTGGCTAGATATTTTTAGCACGTTATTTGCATTTCCTTTATTTATTCCTGTTTTCTATTTATACACCTCAATCATATCCCCCCTAATTCTACGCTTTTCTAGAGAGCATATTCAGGGCCCTCAGCCTATCCTTATAGGAAAGATTTCTGATACATGGGATTAACTTTGTCATCCTCTCTGTACTTTTTCCAGTGCATTTATATCCATTCTGTAATACAGTGACCAGAACTGTGCAGCATAATTTAAATGAGGCTTAACCAAAGATATACAGAGTTGAACAACCTGAGGACTCCTGAATTCTGTTCTGTCTTGGTTTAAGATTACTGCTAACCACAACTCCTAAATCTTTTTCGCAATCGGTAATACGAAGATCTACATTTAGTTTATATGTGGCATGGTTATTTCCCTGTCCAACGCTTAGAACTTTGCATCTGTCTATATTAAACTATCTCCCACTTCCCGGACCACTGCATTAGCCTTTTCAACTTTTCCTGGACTGCTCTAATGTCCTCGTCAGAATGAATTCGACGGCCTATTTTGGTGTCATTGGCAAACTTGCTTATGTTGCTATTTATTCCCTCATCTATGTCGTTTATGTAAATTGTGAGAAAGGGGCCCAACACTGACCCCTGTGGAACACCGCTCGTGACGCGCCCTCACTCGGAGTTCTCCCCATTTATGCAAACACTTCTGCCTGTCAACCACGCCTCTCTCCAGGAAAAAAATTCTCATCCCATTCCGTGTGCCTTAATTTTCCTCAATAGTCTCTGATGTGGGACTATCAGAAGCCTTACTAAAGTCCATACACACAATATTATATTCATTACCATGATCTATCTCCTCAAATACCTTAGTGATTTTTCACTAACTTTTTAGTTAGTAAATTCGTAAGGCAGGAACGCCCCTATACCTGACATCTGAGTGTTAGTGGTGTGTTATGGGTGCTTATATGTTTGTGAACTGTAAAACCTTTCAAACCTGCATTTTTTTTTTACGCTTTAAAAATCACGGTTGGAAATGCACTTGCCTCACATGCTTAGTATCCTTGGTTCAATCACCAGCATATTAGGCATGTTTCCTTACACCTGCTGTACCTGTTCACCTTGCATTAAGTGCCCGGATATTAGTCGACTGGTGTGGGTCACATCAGTTCCCGATGACGCATGACTTTACTGGGTTATCCTGGGTGGCTAACCCTCCAGGTTAAAAATTCGAACAATGAGGGCATAAACACGAACACCTCTAAGGTGTTTGTTACCGGTAACGACCGATATATATCGTCAACACGAGAAGCGGAATCTAAATGGCTTTAAAATAAGTATGAACATTAAACACTATAATCAGGATACGTTATAAAATATGTACAACAAAATAAACAAAAAATGTAGGGAGGGCTACGACTGATAAACGTCAGTGTACTTACAACTAGATTCCATAGAAAATCTGGAGAAACAGCTTTATAAGAAAACGAAACGAATTTGAGGGTAAGCTAAGAAAAAGTGATAAAGCGTGCAGAAGTACAATAACAGAAGTAAAACAGTAGTAGAAGAATTATATAAGGCGCACAAACTGAACGTTATCCCACGTAAACATGCCTTTAATGCTTAATAATATAATGTAAATATGCAATACTATTTGTCGTATATATAATTACGTATGGAAGACTGGGCAGCGGTTGGGAAAGTAGAACATTCAAACAGCCTAAAGGAAGAATCTCAATAAGTAAGTTTATTCAGGTATATACAAATACAGTTACATAGAATTATCATACATATGTGTAGAGAACCTAGGATAACCCAAAAAAGTCAGTGACTTATTTCCATTGGGATCCTTTTACCTTATTATTATTATAATATAAAGGTTACAATATTTTCTTATTATTCTATAATGAAGATAACATCTTATTATCATACTAAAAGACTATCTACTGCACGAGGGTCATTAAGACTATCTACAATACGAGGGTCATTACTAGGAATAAGGTAAAATTTACACGTATGTTAGCTAAAAAATAGAAAATCATTCCCCTCCCTTTCTGTAGCTACATTCATCAGACACCTCTTGGCACTCTTCTTGAACTGGTTCATGCTATGACTGGCTTTGACATGTGCTGGTAGTCTGTTCCATTCCTTTATTACTGTACAATAAAAGGTGTTTGAAGCCTGGCCAATGACTGTGGGTACTACAAAGTTGTGCTCTCTCTCCCCCTAGTACTATGATTGCTTTGGTTCCCAACCTTGACAAAATTGACAGCAAGATATTCTGGACGCTGTTTGTGAGCAATTTTATAAACATGATTTAGCTTCAGTTGTTTTACTCTGTCTTCAACATTCAGCATATCCAACTGCTGTAATTCATCCTGGCCTACATGTTCTCTTGGTCCCAGCCCCAGGATGAATCTTACGATTTTGTTTTGGGTGATTTGCAGTCTATCTTCAGTTTTTTTTTTTTTTTTGTCAAGAGCAAGCGTAATCCATACGGCATTGGAATTGTTGGTTGGGTGATTAATAAGGTTTAAGGCAGGCTAAATCTGGAAACGTGCAGAGAACCTTAATGTTCGCATGAAGTCATTCAGGAACCATTATTACTGGGAATGTTTGAAGATTCTCGATCTATACTCAAGCTTGGAACGTAGGTTAGAAAGATACCTGGAAAATTCTAAAGGGATTGGTCCCAAATCTGCACACACATGGTCCCAAATAGCCCTAATGAAAAAAAGGGTGCAATGAGTACACTTATTAAGTGTAAAGACTTTTCAACACTTTATGAATGAGGGGAATTACTAAGACCCTTAACCGCCTTCAGGAGGGAACTTGATAAGTTCAAGTCATTGCCTGATGAGCTGGGATGTGATGCATACGTTTAACTGCGTGTAGTGTGCTGAAAATATCTAGCCTAGACAGGACTCGCAGCAATGGTTTTAAGTTGGAAAAATTCAGATTCAGGAAGGATATAGGAAAGTACTGGTTTGGTAATAGAGTTGTGGATGAGTGGAACAAACTCCCAAGTACCGTTATAGAGGCCAGAACGTTGTGTAGCTTTAAAAATAGGTTGGATAAATACATGAGTGGATGTGGGTGGGTGTGAGTTAGACCTGATAGCTTGTGCTACCAGGTCGGTTGCCGTGTTCCTCCCTTAAGTCAATGTGACCTGACCTGACTAGGTTGGGTGCATTGGCTTAAGCCGGTAGGAGACTTGGACCTGCCTCGCATGGGCCAGTAGGCTTTCTGCAGTGTTCCTTCGTTCTTATGTTCTTATGTTCTTATAACAACCTAGCTGATCAGGTCATCCACCAGGAGACCTGGTCGGCCACTGGGTCACGGGGCCGTTGAGACTCAAAATCTTTTTCGGGTAAACTTTCCAAGTACTCCATGACGGGATTAACCTTTTAAAGCAATTAGTGAATTGTTTATTTTAGACTGTTTTGTCCTTGTTTTGCATGAGAGGGCGTTGAGAGTTCACCTCTCACTGCTCTTACGTCTGGCAGGTGACGGTACAAAACTAGCTCTTGGGAATGTACGTGCATACAATCATTTTCACAAGGTGATAATATTTACTACTTCTATATTTAGGTCAACTAATATATATATATATATATATATATATATATATATATATATATATATATATATATATATATATATATATATATATTACATACTGATCATTTTTTTCAACTTTAGGAATTATATGGTACATATAGTCGTTATATACAAAAGCACTTTTACTATAGATTAACTAGTGATGCTCCTACAATTACTCTCAGCGTTTTAAGAATTAAAGTATTCTTGTTTGGTGGTGAAAGATTTCGTGCAGCCTAGCGTAGTCGAAAGGCTTTAAAAGGGGCCTGCAGGGTGCAGCAATATTCCAATCTAGGGATAACAAAGGACATCAAGAGTATCACCACTAGCTTGGCATCTCTTTTTCTAAAGGTTTTATGCGTCTAGCCTATTATTTTCCTTGTTGTGATAACGACACTGTAGTGATCCTCAAAATGAGGTGTTCTGACATTATCACTCCTCAGTCCCTTCACTTTAGTTTTTCGCAACATTGAATAATTCGAGATTGGAACGGAGTACAGAACATTATTTATTTCTTCAATTTATCCATAATGGATTAACAAATTTATCTTAATTGAACATCGTATTGTTGTTAAAAGCCTCTGATTTCATTTTGCTCACTAGTACTTTTCGGGTTCTATTATCAGAAAACTAAATATCCATCTTCCGACTCTTCCAGTTACCCTTTCCACATATTTAGTACGCTATTACATCATGATCGCACTTGAAAAAGCATTTTGCATAGTCAGTGTATACATGCACACCTTGCCTGTATTCCACTGAATCCAATACTATGTCATAATGGTCCAGCAATTCCTAGAGGCAGGAGCGACCCGCTCTAAACCCATGCTGCCCTGAGTTGTGCAGTCGTTGCAGTTTCATAAGAGTAGAAATCCCGCTTAAAACTCTTTCAAATGTTTTGATAATTTGGAACGTTAGGGCTAATGGCCTATAAATCTTTAAGATTGCTTTACTGTCTCTTTTGTGAAATGCGGTTATATCATTTTTTTTAAGGCCTGTGGAAAGATTCCTGACTTTAGGCTCCTTCTCAATAGGAAATTCAAGGCATGAGAAACTGGTTTCTTTCACTTCATGATGAACAAAGAGTTCCAGGAGTCAGGGTAGAGTGCTGGAGCATGCTATCATTGGCTTCTAAGTCGAGTAGGTTAGGGTTACATAAAAAATAATGGCCAAATTTTATTTACACTTTTAACCCGGTTAATAATCCAGTGTAACTGATAAAAGTCAATCAGTGTAACTCATTGTAATAATGTTGGTAGAATTACCGACAATATGTAAAGTAAAAGGACACGTGCAACTAATGTGACATGGCTCAATTCTACACTAGCGCTAATCTTTGCCTGTCCCTTCCTTCCCGCTCACCCCACCGGAGTCCCAATAGAAGAGCCTGAATTTCTCTTCTCAATATCTGTCCCACGTTCGCCTTCGCTGCTGGGTTAAGCCCTGGCTCTATTTCTACGACTAAGAACACTCCTCTCCAGCACTATTCTTCGTCTGTCCCGTCTTCCCCGCTCATCCCATTTGGGATCTTACCTGTACTATCGTTCGTTCGTTCGTTGTACTGTTTGTAACGGCTTGACAAAGCTCTTGGAGAGCAAAACGTTGCCACAATAAAATGTCACATTAGTTGCACTTGTGTCATTTTACTTTACAGTGTAACTCACTTGAAGCCCCTTGTTAGGAAAAACCAACAGTGTTTGTAGCAACTATATTTTCTTCCTACAAAGTTTCCGTGCGATAGCTTTCAACACAGGTGTATCCTGGAAAGCGATACAGTATAATGCGATCATATACTGACAACGTTTCACCCACACAGTAGGCTCTTTCAAATAAGACATATTTGCAACAGTTAGGTATCTTTATTTGGAAACGTTTCGCCTGGTCACAGACCGGGCCGCGGGGGCGTTGACCCCCGAAACTCTCTCCAGGTAAACACAGTATGTTTCTTCAGTCGAGTACAGAAAAATTGGTAGAAGAGATGTGAAGACGATATAATCAGTCCAACACCCTTGAAGACGTAGTTTTGAGGTGGTCAGTCCCTCAGCCTGGAGAAGAGTATATCTGTTCCAGTCTGAAACAATGCGTCTTACCTAACAACCTGTCTGTATTTTATACCATTAATATTCACTCAGACTATCAAGTTACAAATAGATCACAAAGAGATTTGTTGGTGACTTGATACACCCCACTGTGTGTGGCGAAAAGTTCAGTCCAAGTCGGACCGAAACGTGTTCATAAGCTTCTTTCTATGTGGGCGTTATCTGTGTATACATCACTTGTTTCTCTTTTTCTAAAGTGTGGGTGTTTTATATCATTTCCCTGCACAATGCGCGCTACGTCCTAGTTTCACAATACTGGAATATGACGTTTTTTTAAGAAACAGATATATTTCCCATGCACTAACCTGAGAAAGTCTCTTTTTAATGTTTTAAATCTTCGAATGGGAGGTGTAGTGCGTAAGACAGAGGATAAACTGAAAGGGAGAAAAGCAGCTGGAACAGATGGAACTAAGACGAGGAACGTTAACGCAGGCGCAGATATCGTTTTGGTGTTGTATTTAATATATGCATAAAAGAAGAAATAACAGGTGTATCTTGCTACTTACACTTACGTCACACTACACGTACAATGGTAAAACTGGTCAATTAGCAAGAACTCATTTAAAATTAAGTCCTTTCTAAAATTTTCTCTTATAGTTTAAAGATACATTCTTTTCACTTATGTTAATGTAAAAATTAATAATTTTGTATCAAAGAACCTTAGAAAACTTACCTAACTCGCAGCAATGGTTAAAGTTGGAAAAATTCAGATTCAGGAAAGATATAGGAAAGCACTAGTTTGGAAATAGAGTTGTGGATGAGTGGAACAAACTCCCAAGTACCGTCATAGAAGCTAAGACGTGTAGTTTTAAAAATAGGTTGGATAAATACAGGAGTGGGTGTGGGTGGGTGTCAGTTGGACTTGACTAGCTTGTGCTAAGTCAGATGCCGTGCTCCTCCCTCAAGTGAATAACTGACCTGGCTAAGTTAAGACACTGGCTTAAGCCGGTGGGAGAATTAGAGCTGCCTCGCATGCGCCAGTAGGCCTGCTCCAGTGTTCCTTCTTTCTTATAACAAGCGCAATTTAATTTAGCCTAATCCAACTAAATATATTTTAGGTATGTTTACAAAAAAAATAATAATAAACAAACAATGAAATTATTTTTTCGATAAGTTCAGAATGATTTTTGCGAAATTATTGTATACGCAAATTTTTGCTTGCCTTATATATATATATATATATATATATATATATATATATATATATATATATATATATATATATATATATATATATATATTACACGCACACCCGTCTGGATATCCGGGTTTTCTTAGCAGCTCTTGTTCCTTATTTCCTCTTATTTCCATGGGAAATTGGAAAAGAATTCCTCCTCCATAATCCATGCGTGTCGTAAAAAGGCGACTAAACTGCTGGGAGCAAGGGGCTAGTATCCCCTTCTCTTGTATAAATTACTAAAAAGAAAAACTTTAGTTTTTCTTTTTAGGTCACCCTGTCTCGGTGGGATACGGCTGGTGTATTGAAAAAATGCATAAAGGGAGGGTACCGAATGATTACATAGTTCATCAGTATTTAATGGCTAATGCATCTTAGTGCCAGGTTAGTACCTATTTAAGTTTCGTTTGTGTGCAGCAAATTTGCTTACGTAGTAAAGTAGCAAAAAAATAAAAACGTTGGCATGTGTCACGACTGTAGAACGACTCGCCTGATCGGCTTCAAATTCTCAACAATGGTGTGGTTTCCTGAACAAAAAGCTTGCGCTGCCATTTGGTGGTTTAAGTCCCAATTTGCCAGTCTTACTGAATATAAAGTGATATTCATTTTTTTATGTTTCTTCTAATAGGCTTCAAGATATTGACAATGTTTTCTATAGGAAGGATGATAAAGTTTAGTCAGAATAGCAATAAATTTTAAATTTAACACAGTTAAACTTGGAATTAGGTTAATTACTGGAGAATAGCTTTTCTGATTGGCTTCAAACTTTTGACACTGGTGGCCTTTATTAAAACACCTCGTCATTCACTGAGCAGTGCAAATTTCAATTTGCACTGCTGTTTTATTAAGTAAATTTTTTCCTCATGTAATAACAAGGGAATGCCTCTTCTGATCGGTGTCAAACCGTAAATGTTAATGTATCTTAATGAAGGGGGTGCCAATCTGGACATTTTTTTTTTTTTTGCCAATTTTGTCAACGCACAAAAGTCAAAATCAAATACTCTAGTAAATAAGGTCTGTCTTGCTGCCAGACCTTATATACTAGAGAAGTGAGATGAAGCAGCTGGAGTAGAGGTCACAGGTGAGTGTGGACCAGAGTAGAAGGTCACACTGAACACATTTTTAATTATTTGGAGAAGACTTCTTCCCTGCAGCAAGACACTATGGTGTAGGGAGAGCTGCATCAGAAATTTTTGGGCTGTCAGTGGTCTTTGGATTTTCATTCATGAAAAAAATCGTATGGATTATCGCTCTGTACACTAGTAAGTAGATATTCTTGAAATTCATGTATAACACAGAGACTTGTATTTCCTCTCTCAAGGCAGCCGAGTGTGCTGTATTCCTTGGAACGAAGGCGAAAAGGTTACGTAATTTACACTGGAAAATCCTGTAGGGACTGATTCAAAACTTGGATATCGAACTCACTCCGCCTGGTTAATCAGGCTGATTCACCGTAAAAGCAGGTTATGGACCGGGCCGCGGGGTCATTGACCCCAGAACACCCTCCAGGTATGATAAGAGACTTGGAAGACTGCAAAATACCTCCACTTAAAAGCAGGGGCGCGAAGAGTACACTAAGAGAGAACTCTGAGTGTCCCCGATTCTTTTAACGCCCTTCCTTCATCCATACGTGGAATTACCAACAGATCTCTGGTGGTCAAGAGAGAACTGGACAAGTTCCTTAAATCAGTCTCATGAAATCGTAGCGACACAATTGTAAACAAACCATACCACGGGTGGGACTTGAACCCGCGGTCATAGAGTCGTAAAACTCTAGACCGACGCGTTATCCACTGGGCCAGCTGGTTACAATAATCTTAACGTAGCCAGCTGGCCCAGTGGCTAACGCGTCGGTCTGGAGTTTTACGACTCCCTGACCGCGGGTTCAAGCCCCACCCGTGGTATGGTTTCCTTAAATCAGTGCTTGACCAGCCGATCTGTGGTTCGTACGGTGGCTAGCGTGCGACAAGCAATAACAGCCTGGCTGATCAGGACTTGACACTCCTGGTCTGGTCTGGGACCGGGCCGAAGGGGCATTGACCCCGGTAAACGTCCTTCATGTACTCCAAATATTTCCATGTAGAAATACATATCAGAAATAAAGGCAAGTAAAAAACTTAAGAAACAAGAGAAATTCAGATATGTCAACAGCGTGGTTTACCGAGAAGCGAACATACACAATCAAGGTAATTGTTTCTATACTGTACCTCTCGGGTGACCGTAAAAGCTGAGTAGGGAGGGAAGGAGAGGAGGGAAGTACCAGAAGGGTGGTGGAAAACGGGGGAGGTACCAGAAGGATAGGGGCGTGGAGGACAAGAGAGAGGGATGAGAAGGAATGATGGGGGAAAAGGATTGGAGAAAGGGACAGGAGGGAGGGAGGGAGGGAGGGAGGGAGGGAGGGGGAGAGAAAGGGAGAGAGAGAGAGAGAGAGAGAGAGAGAGAGAGAGAGAGAGAGAGAGAGAGAGAGAGCGTGAAACAAGCTTTTATGCCACAAGACGGGCAGAAAGCAGCAACTTCACTCTGGCTGTACCCTTCTCCAGATTATTATTATAATCAAAAAAGAAGCGCTAAGCACCCTTCTCCAGAACTTCACTCCATCTGAGATCCTATATGTCCAGGATGACTCGAGTATGGAACACATTCGTACAGCATAATGATGTCAACGAGATAAAGTCAGTTGATCAAATGAAAATGCTGGCCCACAGATGGCTCCAACTTCATCCTGTTCCCTACTTGTATGTCTCATAACAATAAAAATGCTTTCAAATAAGCTGATGTAGGTAACAGCTCTTAGCTTGCCAATAAAGTTAGGAATCCTTAACCTGTAAATTAGCTTGTCAATAAAGCTAGGGATCCTTAACCTTGTCAAACCCTGTGTAAAAAAAAAAAATATTGTTTATCAGAGGCATGCTCATGGAGTCAAATGCAATGTTTGTAGCCGACATGGAGACTCAAGCTTTTTTGATAATGAAACGTGGATATCAGGGAGCAATCTATTTAGATGCGACGGGAAAAAACAGGCGACAAGGGGAAGGGAGGGACAGACTAGTATGTAGAGTCGTTGCTCATGTGCACCTGAGTTAGTGAACTTCAGTAATAATGTAGTCGAAGTTTTGGCAGTTAAAATCGAAAACAAGAACCTAGTTGTTGTGCTTGTGTATAAACCATTAGATACAATTTAACAGTTTCAGGTCCTGTTATCGGACACCGAGCATTGTTTTGATAACACTATGTTACACAATTTTTGTTCCTGTCAACTGTTATTTTCCAACTTCTTTTATTGCAAAATAGAAAATGCCCATTATTCCTTTTAAACTTCGCTTTTGTGGCTTACAGAATGAATTTTTGACAAAATATGGCTAAATTTTATTTGTTTTTTTTTTGCTAGTTTTGGATGTATAACAAACAAAATAAATAAAGTTTACATAAAATAAAATTTACAAAAATTTTATTTTAAACTTTCTGAAACATATTTACACAGTTAAAAATGAGCAGTTTTTCTAGATTTGCGAGCATGCAGCAAATTACCCAAATGTAGTCTCCCATCATGTTTTCAATATAAGATCCCTGATATCTGTGTTCAAAATCCATTATATCTTGGTGGAAGCGCTCCCTTTGCTCCTCTGATTATGCTCCCATATTCTCCTTGAAATTGTCAAAATGAGCATCAAGGATATGGACCTTAAGGGACATCCTACAGCCCCCCTGACCATAGCTTTTTACCAAGGTCTCAAAAAGTTCCACATAATTGTCAGCCTTGTTGCCCAGAAAGCCCTGTGCTACAGCAACAAAACTCTCCCAAGCTTCCTTGTCTTTCTCCGTGAGCTTCTTTGGAAATTCTGAGTACTCCATAATTTTCATGACTTGTGGTCCAGTGAAGACGCCAGCCTTCACCTTTGCCTCCGATAGCTTGCGAAAGAATTCTTGAAGATACTTGAAGGCTGCAGACTCTTTGTCAAGAACTGTAACAAACTGTTTCATGAGGCCTAGTTTGATGTGTACTGGAGGGAACAGAACCTTCTGAGGATCCACCAATGGTTTATGTTTAATATGTCTTCTTACTGAGAATTCAGTCCTTAGAGGCCAGCGCTTCCTCTGGTAATGTGCTGCTCTGTCTCTATCCCAATGACAGAGATAACAGGGAAACTTGGGAAAACCACCTTGGAGTCCCATCAAAAATGCCACCATTTTGAAGTCTCCAGTAACCTCCCAGCCATACTTATCATAGTTCAAAGCTTCCAGTAAAATTCTGACACTGTTGTAGTCCTTCTTAAGATGCACTGAATGAGCCAAGGGAAGAGATGGATACTTGTTCCCATTGTGCAGAAGTACAGCTTTAAGGTATCTGGAGGAGCTGTCAATGAAGAGTCTCCACTCATCTGGATTGCATGAAATTCCAATTGTATCAAACAGGCCTGATACATCATTACAGTAGCACAACCTGTCTTCATTAGTGAAGAAGCTTAAGAAATGTTGGTGACGTTTTCTTTGGCTTGTCACTTGCACACTTTCATCCACCAAGTCCCACTCCTTGAAATCAAAAGCTCAGTATTTGACTTTGTCAAACCACATTCTCTGATAAGGTCATTGAGGTCTTTTTGGTTTGGGTAATAAGGATTCCTCCCAACAGCTGCATTTGTGAAATCATAGTCTTGTTCACTGTGCTCTTCATTTTCTGATTTGCTGCTTTCTTCTTTTGACGGTTGACTTCTTTCTGGAGGTGTAGGTACAGGAAGATCAGCACTGTGTGGTACTCGTGCAGTAGAAGAAGGAAGGTCTGGATAAGAAATAGCAGGTGCATTTTTCCCAGTTCGGCGTTTGGAAGGATCCACCAGACAGAAGTAGCAGTTGGTTGAGTGATCAGTGGGTTCACACCATATTCTAAGAACAGCAAATTTCATGGCTCTTTTTTCTCCTCTATATCATCCTGTAAAAGTACAAAAGAATTAGTTTCTGTTACATACATTTCATTTAAAAAATGTTCTTATTCAAGATTTTACCCTTCTTATAACTAATGACTTTCTTACCTTCCAATGTTTGCTTACAATGTTCACAAGCAAAATTAGGTGACCAGGTTTTGCCTTGGTCCCCAACTGGCATGCCAAAATATGCTTTGTAAGCTTCACGCATTTTTTTTAGATGCTGGTACACAGAACTTCTTTGCTCTTGTCTTAATGAATTAACCACATATGTAGCAGAATGCATCTGGAGAATGATTGCAGCCTCTTAATGCCATTTCGCTTCTAGTGTGTCTTCTCAGGTAGCCAGAGCTGAACTGAATACTGGTTTGTGAGCCCCTGTTTTTACATTCGTGAAGCAAAACCCTAGAACATAATAATTTTACATTAGTCTTTCTTCAAAGTGTTCCAGAAGTGTCCTGAACACAAAAGCAAAGTTTTGGGATCAAAATTGCTTTTCTAAATTTTGTTTAGTTATAAGGAATCGGAAAATGAAGCATATTTCCCAGGAACACGACAAAAGTAAAATTTTGTTACATAGTGTAATCACGGTGCCCCGTGGCCTGATCGCTAAAGCTCTCGCTTCACACGGTGAGGGTCTGCGTTCGATTCCCAGCTCGAGTAGAAACATTGGGAGTGTTTCTTTACACCGGTTGTCTATGTTCACCCATCAGTAAAATGGGTACCTAGGAGTTAGTAGACTGGTGTGGGTCGCATCCTGGGACAAGGATCTAATTTGCCCGATATGCTCTGCATAACAAGGGGCTTTCTATATAGTAGTATGTCACTGATGTCAGCTAGGCCTGTATACAATGTACTTGTAGTAAATAATAATATTATCATCATCATTCAAACTCAGTTCCAAATATCCTTCTGCTTGAAGGCGTCAATTTGAGACATCTTAAATGGAAGTGTAACAAGGACGAACTGCAGAGTCCCTGGAGCTAGCTTGGAGAAACTGTCCCACATAACAGAAATATTAAACTTCTGCAATAAATCGCCTTAAGCCAACAGACTGTTGAACTGACCAGACTGGAAAACACCAATGACCTGATATATATACGAACAGTGAGGTTCCAGTCCAGGACATTACGGTAATGAAGACTGCAGTCTCAGACCACAACATAATCGAGGTACAGACCGGAATGCACACTGGCTTGGGATAGAGAAACACAATCAATCATGAGATCGATTTTAAAAGACTCAATTTCAACAAGATCAACTGGGGCCAAATTTATCGCAAACTTCACAAGATACGTTGGGATGATGACATTAACACCTGAGGTCTAAACTAGTTCCGCTGGAGGTTGAACGCTTTGGCGGTCGAAGTATGCTTCATACACACACACACACACACACACACACACACACAATAAATAAACACCACCACACATATACAACAGGCCTAGTGTCTAATCGACATTTGTCTAGGACTAAATGGTAACTAACACCTCTACAGCAAAGGAGAAGATGCAAATTCAACAGAGGCGCTCACTCTACGGGCAAAGACGACAAATAGAGAAATGGAGAACACTGAGAATTATATCGAGTCCAAGAGAGACCAAGGGAGCAAAGAGAATTAAGTGAAGTTAGAAGAAATTTCTGATACTTTTTCTCTTTCTTACCCAAAATCCAAACGAATTTTTCATGAAAGATAGTCAAAACACTGCCACCATCTCCGCAGTTTCTTATGTAGTCCTCTCCCCACTTAACTTAAAAAAAAAAGCCATCAACCTTGTATTCTGCCCCAGGCCCATACTCGTTGATTTCCATATTCATCAAAATTATATGAAACCACTATCTTGGGCCTTGAGACAGTAGAAAAATTAAATAAAATTTTGGGGTGATCAGTTCATCAGCTTTGAGAGGTGGTGGTCAGTCCCGCAGCCTCTTAGGGACTGACCACTTATCAAGGTTAAAGGATTGACCACTTCAAAATTACCGCTTCTTCTACTTACCTTCTACTACTTTCTCTAGCAGTTGACTAAAGGAGCCTATTGCTCAGGCGAGACGTTTCGACGATACCTAAGTATTGCATGTGGGTCTTACTCACCAACTTGTTGATATTGCACGTATGTCATATATAACGTATCACATACTATACATACCATAAGGTGCATTCTGCTTCCACTGTCTAACTCCACCTGGCTTACTCGGACCACTGAGTCCAGCAGGGTCGTTCCCGACCCATCATAAGGTCACCTCCTACATCCTCCTATGTATTCTTAGAGGAATAAACAGAAGACAATAACCCACCACGCCCTCCCAGTGTCATGAGACACGCAACACAGCCACGCCCCAATAACCTTGCTGCTACCATCACAAAACCTCCTCGACCACACCCTATTCTATCCTCGCCTTAATAAGACTAATGACTTCTGTAAACTGTGACCGCCAGGATCACTGCTGGGCAAGCAGGGACTATAATTGAGAGGTTACAAGAGTAAATATACACACGGCCGTACACAGTCGCCCCCAGGTCCCTGGCATTCCATTTCTGTTGTCTGCAGTAGTATTTGTTTCTGTACTCTTACTATTTATTTTATTTCTTCAGTTTCCATTATGGAGTAGCTGAAAATTGTTCATGTTTTCTGTATCTCTCTCTCTCTCGCGCACACACACACACACACACACACACACACACACACACACACACACACACACACACACACACAGTCCCTGTTTGCAGATGACGTGAAGTTGATGAGAAGAATTCACTCGATCGAAGACCAGGCAGAACTACAAAGGGATCTGGACAGGCTGCAGACCTGGTCCAGCAATTGGCTCCTGGAGTTCAATCCCACCAAGTGCAAAGTCATGAAGATTGGGGAAGGGCAAAGAAGGCCGCAGACGGAGTACAGTCTAGGGGGTCAGAGACTACAAACCTCACTCAAGGAAAAAGATCTTGGGGTGAGTATAACACCAGGCACATCTCCTGAAGCGCACATCAACCAAATAACTGCTGCAGCATATGGGCGCCTAGCAAACCTCAGAACAGCATTCCGACATCTTAATAAGGAATCATTCAGGACCCTGTACACCGTGTATGTTAGGCCCATATTGGAGTATGCGGCACCAGTTTGGAACCCACACCTAGCCAAGCACGTGAAGAAACTAGAGAAAGTGCAAAGGTTTGCAACAAGACTAGTCCCAGAGCTAAGAGGTATGTCCTACGAGGAGAGGTTAAGGGAAATCAACCTGACGACACTGGAGGACAGGAGAGATAGGGGGGACATGATAACGACATACAAAATACTGAGAGGAATAGACAAGGTGGACAAAGACAGGATGTTCCAGGGAGGGGACACAGAAACAAGAGGCCACAATTGGAAGTTGAAGACACAAATGAGTCAGAGAGATAGTAGGAAGTATTTCTTCAGTCATAGAGTTGTAAGGCAGTGGAATAGCCTAGAAAATGACGTAGTGGAGGCAGGAACCATACACAGTTTTAAGACGAGGTTTGATAAAGCTCATGGAGCGGGGAGAGAGAGGGCCTAGTAGCAACCGGTGAAGAGGCGGGGCCAGGAGCTAGGACTCGACCCCTGCAACCACAAATAGGTGAGTACAAATAGGTGAGTACGCAAACACACTCCCTCGCAAACACACTCCCTCGTACACAAGTTCATGTTAATGTGCAGAAATCGGAATGAGGATCTGTAACGAGTGGTGTGTCACAGGGGGTCAGTGTTGGCGCCCTTGTTGTTCATAATCCACATGAACAATATTCATAAGAAAATAAATACCAGCATAAGTAAATTTGCAGATGAAACTAAAATAGCACTGACTCAAGAAATCGTAATGACACGATTGCAAATAAACCATACCCCCGGCCGGGATTGAACCCGCGGTCATAGAGTCTCAAAACGGGCTGGAGTTTTGAGACTCTATGACCGCGGGTTCAATCCCGGCCGGGGATATGGTTTTTTTTAAACTAAAATAGGTTATCAAATAAGTGGACAATACAAGTCTGTGGGATGAGTCGGATAGGTTGATGTGGTAGGAGAAGTGGCAGATGCAGTTCCATGCAGACAAGTGTAAAGTTATCATCCTATTAAGAGGAAATAACCACGATACTTAGACTAAACAGTGTAAATCTTAGTCGAAGTGAATTCGATAAAGATCTGGAAATTCTGGTTAACAGACACACAAAGCCACGACAACAGTACATAAGTGTTCAAAGTAAAGTTAACAGAATTGTTGGCTTCGTATCAAGAAGTATAAATAATATTTTAGATAAGTTTACAATAATTTAATAATAAGCAAACACAATGAAATATATTTTTTTCGTTAGGTTCAGAATGATTTTTGCGAAATTATTGCATAAACAAATGTTCACTTGCCTTATTCGGCAAGAAGAGCGTTGCTATTTAAGCCAAAATAGCAAGTTTTACCTATTAGGCACCACACACACACACAAAGACAGCACCAGTTTGGAACCCACACCTGGTCAAGCACGTCAAGAAATTAGAGAAAATACAAAGGTTTGCAACAAGGCAAGTTCCGGAGCTCAGGGAAATGTCCTACGAAGAAAGGTTGAGGGAAATCGGCCTGACGACACTGGAGGACAGGAGGGTCAGGGGAGACATGATAACGACATACAAAATACTGCGTAGAATAGATAAGTTAGACAGAGACAGAATGTTCCAGAGAGGGGACACAGAAAGTCACAATTGGAAGCTGAAGACTCAGACGAGTCACAGGGATGTTAGGAAGTATTTCTTCATTCAAAGAGTCGTCAGGAAGTGGTATAGTCTAGCAAGTGATGCAATGGAGGCAGGAACCATACATAGCTTTAAGACGAGGTATGACAAACCTCAGGGAGCAGAGAGAGGGCCTAGTAGCGATCAGTGAAGAGGCGGGGCCAGGAGCTGAGTCTCGACCACAATTAGGCGAGCGAGCGCGCGCGCGCGCACACACACACCACACACACACATACACATACGCACACGCACACGCACACGCACACACACACACACACACACTGCAAGAAGGCGTTTGACACAGTTCCACACAAGAGATTGGTGCAAAAACTGGAGGACCAAGCAGGGATAACAGGGAAGGCACTACAATGGATCAGGGAATACTTGTCAGGAAGACAGCAGCGAGTCATGGTACGTGGCGAGGTGTCAGAGTGGGCACCTGTGACCAGCGGGGTCCCGCAGGGGTCAGTCCTAGGACCAGTGCTGTTTCTGGTATTTGTGAACGACATGACGGAAGGAATAGACTCTGAGGTGTCCCTGTTTGCAGATGACGTGAAGTTGATGAGAAGAATTCACTCGATCGAAGACCAGGCAGAACTACAAAGGCTGCAGACCTGGTCCAGCAATTGGCTCCTGGAGTTCAATCCCACCAAGTGCAAAGTCATGAAGATTGGGGAAGGGCAAAGAAGGCCGCAGACGGAGTACAGTCTAGGGGGTCAGAGACTACAAACCTCACTCAAGGAAAAAGATCTTGGGGTGAGTATAACACCAGGCACATCTCCTGAAGCGCACATCAACCAAATAACTGCTGCAGCATATGGGCGCCTAGCAAACCTCAGAACAGCATTCCGACATCTTAATAAGGAATCATTCAGGACCCTGTACACCGTGTATGTTAGGCCCATATTGGAGTATGCGGCACCAGTTTGGAACCCACACCTAGCCAAGCACGTGAAGAAACTAGAGAAAGTGCAAAGGTTTGCAACAAGACTAGTCCCAGAGCTAAGAGGTATGTCCTACGAGGAGAGGTTAAGGGAAATCAACCTGACGACACTGGAGGACAGGAGAGATAGGGGGGACATGATAACGACATACAAAATACTGAGAGGAATTGACAAGGTGGACAAAGACAGGATGTTCCAGAGATTGGACACAGTAACAAGGGGACACAGTTGGAAGCTGAAGACACAGATGAATCACAGGGATGTTAGGAAGTATTTCTTCAGCCACAGAGTAGTCAGTAAGTGGAATAGTTTGGGAAGCGATGTAGTGGAGGCAGGATCCATACATAGCTTTAAGCAGAGGTATGATAAAGCTCACGGCTCAGGGAGAGTGACCTAGTAGCGATCAGTGAAGAGGCGGGGCCAGGAGCTCGGACTCGACCCCCGCAACCTCAACTAGGTGAGTACGTACACACACACACACACACGCACACGCACACGCACACACATACAACAGGCCTAGTGTCTAATCGACATTTGCCTAGGACCAAATGGTAAATGGTAACTAACACGCTCCCTCGTACACACGCTCCCTCGCACACACGCTCCCTCGCACACACGCTCCCTCGCACACACGCTCCCTCGCACACACGCTCCCTCGCACACACGCTCCCTTGCACACACGCTCCCTCGCACACACGCTCCCTCGCACACACGCTCCCTCGCACACACGCTCCCTCGCACACTTTCTCAATCTCATTCTCACACACTCATTTTCTCACACACACCTACAAAATGCTGAGAGGAACTGATTAGGTGGAGAGGGACAGATCATTGCAGAGATGAGAAGTAGGAACGCGAGGATACAACTGAAAGCTGCAAAACGCAGATGAGTCACAAGGAAGTTAGGAAGCATTTCTTCACTCTTAGAGTGGTCAGGAAGTGGAACGACCTGGGCAGAGGAGTGGTAGAGGCAGGATCCATATATAGCTTTAAGAAGAGGTATAATAAGGCTCCCGAAGCCAGAAGAAAGTCAGCCAAGTAGCGGCCAGTGAAGAGGCGGAGCCAGGAGCTCAGACTCGACACCTGTAACCACATAAATGAGTATACATAGGTAAGTACACACAGGGTGGTTGAAAAGTGAGATCATGTGATTTAGATAGTGGTGGAGGCAAACTCAATACACAGCTTCGAGAGTAGGTATGATAAGGCCCACACACTAGTGGTGCCAAATCAATGTAGTCTAGGAGGAGGGGCCAGGATGCTAGTTTCAATCCCTGCAAACACAAGAAGGTGAGTATATACATCACGGTGAGTAAACACCCTGAGTATAAACAGCCTGACGAGTATATACAAAGTGAATATATACAAGGTATGTACAACCCACCAAATGTAAATCAAAAGCACGAACAAGAGAACAAGGGCGGGCACCCTATTACCAATACGCTTCCTTTACTTATTCTGTTCTTTGCTGCTTATTACCATTCTTATTTTCTTCAAAGCAAGACCATTATTTTTATTATAACTTTCTAATTTTTTTTTAATTCCACTTCGTCTATTTATTTTTACTTTTTAATTTCAGCAAGCTGAGAAAAACTTAGTGACAGAGCTCCAACTCCAACCTGGCATTATCTTCCTCTTTCTTTGTTTGCAATCGTGTCATTACGATTTCGTGAGTCATTATCTTCCTCTGTCAGTAGTGCCAATGATGACACCTTTGTACCCCTTTGTAACACTCGGTATGTATAACCGTTGGACTGGCAGAATTCAAGGACCCTAATGGAAGTAAGTCGCTCTTACGTTTTTGGGTTATCCTAGGTATTTTACCAGTCAGAACCAACACTGACAACAACACTGGTACCAGAGTCAGATGTTAGTGCTGCTGGTGGTTCTGCTGTTGCTGTTGGCGGTACTACTGCTGCTGGCGGTACTACTGCTGCTGGCGGTACTACTGCTGCTGGCGGTACTACTGCTGCTGGCGGTACTACTACTGCTGCTGCTGGCGGTACTACTGCTGCTGCTGCTGGCGGTACTACTGCTGCTGCTGCTGGCGGTACTACTGCTGCTGCTGCTGGCGGTACTACTACTGCTGCTGCTGCTGGCGGTACTACTACTACTACTGCTGGCGGTACTACTACTACTGCTGCTGCTGCTGGCGGTACTACTACTGCTGCTGCTGGCGGTACTACTACTGCTGCTGCTGCTGGCGGTACTACTACTGCTGCTGATGGTACTACTGTTGCTGCTGCTGGCGGTACTGCTGTTGCTGGCGGTACTGATGTTGCTGGCAGTAATGCTGTTGCTGGCAGTAATGCTGTTGCTGGAGGTACTGCTGTTGCTGGCAGTACTGCCGTTGCTGGCGGTACTGACGTTGCTGGCGGTACTGCTGTTGCTGGCGGTAATGCTGTTGCTGGCAGTAATGCTGTTGCTGGCGGTAATGCTGTTGCTGGCAGTAATGCTGTTGCTGGCAGTAATGCTGTTGCTGGCAGTAATGCTGTTGCTGGAGGTACTGCTGTTGCTGGCAGTACTACTGCTGCTGGCAGTACTGACGTTGCTGGCGGTACTGACGTTGCTGGCGGTACTGACGTTGCTGGCGGTAATGCTGTTACTGGCAGTAATGCTGTTGCTGGCAGTAATGCTGTTGCTGGCAGTAATGCTGTTGCTGGCAGTAATGCTGTTGCTGGAGGTACTGCTGCTGCTGGCGGTACTGCTGCTGCTGGCGGTACTGCTGCTGCTGGCGGTACTGATGTTGCTGGCGGTACTGATGTTGCTGGCGGTAATGCTGTTGCTGGCAGTAATGCTGTTGCTGGCAGTAATGCTGTTGCTGGTAGTAATGTTGTTGCTGGAGGTACTGCTGTTGCTGGCAGTACTACTGCTGCTGGCAGTACTACTGCTGCTGGCAGTACTGCCGTTGCTGGCGGTACTGCTGTTGTCTGCCACAAGCCAGCAGGTATAACAGTAGCAGCAGCAACACCACCACCAGCAGATCTTAGCCTCCTAACAGGCTCCAAATTGGCCGCGAGCTGCTCCCCAAACTTGCCTTGTATTACATTATACTTTAATCCAGTAATCCCACAATAATGGCTAAAACATTCACTGTAACCACCAGCACCAGCAGTAGCTGTGGTAGGGACTACTCAGAGGTACCTCCTGCAGCAGCAGCTGTGGTAGGGACTACCCATAGGGACCTTCAGTAGCAACAGCCGTGGTAAGGACTACCCATAGGGACTTCTACTAGCAGCAACTGTGGTAGGGACTACCCATAGGGATCTCCAGTAGTAGCAACTGTGGTAGGGACTAACCCTAGCGACTCTAGCACTAACAGCTGTGGTAGGAACTAACCCTAGGGACCTTCAGCAGCAACAGCTTTTGTAGGGACTACCCACAGGGACCTCCAGGAGCAACAGTAGCAGAACGCTTAATTAGGGAGGGGGTTGCATGTTCGATTTCCTACATAAATTGAAGAGAATTTAAGTTAGGAAAAGCAACTAGAGTGCACAACTTATGGTAAGACCGAGAAGATGAAGAGGAGGCTTAGAGGAGAAGGTATCTTGCCCAAGGTTTGGAGTAGGCGAAGGCATCTTGCACAACCTAGGAAGAGAAAGGCATCCTGACAAAGGCTTGATGAGACATCCTGCCAAAGGCTTGAGGAGAAGGCATCCTGCCAAAAGCTTGGAAGAGAAAGGCATCCTGCCCAAGTCTTGGCGCTGAAGGCACCTTGTCCAACCAAGGTTTGGAGGAAGAGGAAGGCATCATGCCCAAGTCTTGGCGCTGAAGGCACCTTGTCCAACCAAGGTTTGGAGGAAGAGGAAGGCATCATGCCCAAGGCTTGGAGGAGAAAGCTTCTTGCCCAAGGCTAGGAAAAAGCTTCTTGCCCAAGGCTAGGAGAAAGCATCTCACCCAAGGCTAGGAAGAGAAAGCATCTTGTCCAAGGCTAGGAGGAGAAAACATCTTGCCCAAGGCTAGGAGAAAGCATCTTGCCCAAGGCTAGGAGGAGAAAGCATCTTGCCCAAGGCTAGGAGGAGAAAGCATCTTGTCCAAGGCTATGAGGAGGAGAAATTATCTTGCCCAATTCTAGGAGGAGGAGAAATTATGTTGCCCAAGGCTAGGAGGAGGAGAAATTATCTTGCCCAAGGCTAGGAGGAGGAGAAATTATCTTGCCCAAGGCTAGGAGGAGGAGAAAGCATCTTGCCCAAGGCTAGGAAGAGAAAGCATCTTGCCCAAGGCTAGGAAGAGAAAGCATCTTGCCCAAGGCTAGGAAGAGAAAGCATCTTGCCCAAGGCTAGGAAGAGAAAGCATCTTGCCCAAGGCTAGGAAGAGAAAGCATCTTGCCCAAGGCTAGGAAGAGAAAGCATCTTGCCCAAGTTAGGAAGAGAAAGCATCTTGCCCAAAGCTAGGAGGAGGAGAAAGCACCTTGCCCAAGGCTAGGAAGAGAAAGCATCTTGCCCAAAGCTAGGAGGAGAAAGCATCTTGCCCAAGGCTAGGAAGAGAAAGCATCTTGCCCAGGGCTAGGAAGAGAAAGCATCTTGCCCAAGGCTAGGAGGAGAAAGCATCTTGCCCAAGGCTAGGAGGAGAAAGCATCTTGCCCAAGGCTAGGAGAAAGCATCTTGCCCAAGGCTATGAGAAAGCATCTTGCCCAAGGCTAGGAGAAAGCATCTTGCCCAAGGCTAGGAGGAGAAAGCATCTTGCCCAAGGCTAGGAGAAAGCATCTTGCCCAAGGCTAGGAGAAAGCATCTTGCCCAAGGCTAGGAGGAGAAAGCATCTTGCCCAAGGCTAGGAGGAGAAAGCATCTTGCCCAAGGCTAGGAGGAGAAAGCATCTTGCCCAAGGCTAGGAGGAGAAAGCATCTTGCCCAAGGCTAGGAGGAGAAAGCATTTTGCCCAAGGCTAGGAGGAGGAATATAATCTTGATAAGCCACTTGCTGGACTGCTGAGCTTGGTCATAACGTCAGCAACACACCAACACAAAATTCACTCCCTACTAATATTAGCTTCCCAGGCAAATAATACGTTAAATATGCAAATGTTAACTAGAGCTGCGAATAGCCAACAGTAAAGAAGCGCGAAGTGGGTGATTCCAACCAACCAAACACGTTATTTTTTTAGGCTGAAAGACGCCTGCAGAGCCAATCACAGTATCTTATAGATTGAGACAATTGACCCACCAATCGTGGCACTTTTAACAGATGAATGTAGAACCAATCACGGAGCTTCTTAAAATCGAGAAGCCTGTACCTCCAATCTCGAAGTCATGCTTGACTGTGAGCAGCATATTCTACTAAAAACTAATTAAAGACCGCGTTCCAGCATCAAGTTCTCCACGAAGCAACTGGTGTCCTGACAACAACAATATTAACGGAAAATCAATTAAAACAGTTGACAAATTATATACAATACACAGAGCCTATAACATTATTCTAACATGGTTGATAACCCCAGATCTCCGTATTTAACCTAGTGTGAGGCACCAGCTGTGATAAACAACTCTCACTTTACAATGGGTGCCGCCTAATAAGTACGGGTTGTTTATGCTTCAAATATGTTTATGGTTCAAATACGTTCTGGTTCAAATATGCTGTTAACGGTTAAAAAATATACAGCAATCTATCTCGCTGACAGCCACTAGCAACACCTCACGCAGTGATTAAGCTATCATTTTAAATAGCGCCGATACCACCACCACCACCACTGTGACGATGATCGCTGTGACAACGATCACTCCGTGATACTCTTTTCCAGAATATCTACTATGGCAAATAATGTTACAGTCATCACCGACGATTACGAGAAAATTAATCAAGTTCCTTCAGGAGCCTAGTATTAATGGTTATTTGGAGGAGGGAGATAAGAAGATAAGAGGAAGAACAAAAGAAAGAAGAGAAGCATTAGGAGTAGCAGCAGCAGTGGTAGGAGCAACAACAGGTGTGGTGGAATTATTCCACCTGTTATTCCTACCCTACCTTCCCCCCTCCCTCTAGCTATGTGACCCCTGCTTCACCATGACAAGTCATCATCCTCATTTTACCAAGTGTGGCTATAAAGTTTCTGTTAACATCTTTCCCTTCACCTTCTTACCATAAAATGTCATTTCTCACCGCCTTGTCAAGCCTAAATCTTCAACGGTTCAGTATTAGAAGTGAGACCTATTTATCACCAGATTTCAGATTATATATATATATATATATATATATATATATATATATATATATATATTATATATATATGTCGTGCCGAATATGTAAAACTGGTCAATTAGCAAGAACTCATTTAAAATTAAGTTCTTTCTAAAATTTTCTCTTATACTTTTAAAGATATATTTTTTCCATTAATGTTTATGTAAAAAATTTTAATTTTGCACCAAAAGAATCTTAGAAAACTTACCTAACCTTATTACAAACAAGCGCAATTTATTTTAGCCTAACCCAACTAAATATATTTTAGATTTGTTTACAGTAATTTAATACTAAACAAACACAGTAAAATATAATTTTTTCGTTAGGTTCACAATGACTTTGGCGAAATTATTGCATACACAAATTTTCGCTTGTCCTACATGGCAAGATGAGCGTTGCTATTTAATCCAAGATTGCAAGTTCTGCCTATTTATTATTCTATATATATATATATATATATATATATATATATATATATATATATATATATATATATATATATATATATATATATATATATATATATATATAATATAAAATAATAAAAAATTTTGGAGTGAGTTAAACAAGTTAAGAAAGCCTAGAGAACGAATGGATTTGTCAGTTAAAAACAGAGTAGGGGAGTTAGTAGATGGGGAGATGGAGGTGTTGGGTAGATGGCGGGAGTATTTTGAGGAACTTTTAAATGTCGACGAAGAAAGGGAAGCGGTAATTTCATGCACTGGCCAGGGAGGTATACCATCTTTTAGGAGTGAAGAAGAACAGGATGTGAGTGTGGGAGAGGTGCGTGAGGCATTACGTAGAATGAAAGGGGGTAAAGCAGCTGGAACTGACGGGATCATGTCAGAAATGTTAAAAGCAGGGGAGGGAAGGGGGGATATAGTGTTGGAGTGGTTGGTATTTTTGTTAAATAAATGTATGAAAGAGGGAAAAGTACCTATGGATTGGCAGAAAGCATGTATAGTCCTTTAACATAAAGGGAAGGGGGACAAAAGAGATTGTAAAAATTATAGAGGAATAAGTTTACTGAGTATACCAGGAAAAGTGTACTGTAGGGTTATAATTGAAAGATTTAGAGGTAAGACAGAATGTAGGAATGCAGATGAGCAAGGTGGTTTCAGAGTGGGTAGGGGATGTGTAGATCAAGTGTTTACATTGAAGCATATATGTGAACAGTATTTAGATAAAGGTAGGGAAGTTTTTATTGCATTTATGGATTTAGAAAAGGCATATGATAGAGTGGATAGGGGAGCAATGTGGAAGATGTTGCAAGTATATGGAATAGGTGGTAAGTTACTAAATGCTGTAAAGAGTTTTTATGAGGATAGTGAGGCTCAGGCTAGGGTGTGTAGAAGAGAAGGAGAATACTTCCCAGTAAAAGTAGGTCTTAGACAGGGATGTATAATGTCACCATGGTTAATATATTTATAGATGGGGTTGTAAAAGAAGTAAATGTTAGGGTGTTCAGGAGAGGGGTGGGATTAAATTATGGGGAATTAAATACAAAATGGGAATTGACACAGTTGCTTTTTGCTGAGGATACTGTGCTTATGGGAGATTCTAAGGAAAAATTGCAAAGGTTAGTGGACGAGTTTGGGAGAGTGTGTGTAAAGGTAGAAACTTGAAAGTGAACATAGAAAAGATTAAGGTGATGTGGGTATCAAATGATTTAGATAAAAAAAATGGATATCAAATTGGGGAGGAGGAGTATGGAAGAAGTGAATGTTTTCAGATACTTAGGAGTTGACGTGTCGGCGGATGGATTTATGAAGGATGAGGTTAATCATAGAATTGATGAGGGAAAAAAGGTGAATGGTGCGTGGGGTATATGTGGAAACAAAAAACGTTATCTATGGAGGCAAAGAAGGGAATGTATGAAAGTATAGTAGTACCAACACTCTTATATGGGTGTGAAGCTTGGGTTGTGAATGCAGCAGCGAGGAAGCGGTTGGAGGCAGTGGAGATGTCCTGTCTAAGGGCAATGTGTGGTGTTAATATTATGCAGAAAATTCGGAGTGTGGAAATTAGGTGGTGTGGAGTTAATAAAAGTATTAGTCAGAGGGCTGAAGAGGGGTTGTTGAGGTGGTTTGGTCATTTAGAGAGAATGGATCAAAGTAGAATGACATGGAGAGCGTATAAATCTGTAGGGGAAGGAAGGCGGGGTAGGGGTCATCCTCGAAAAGGTTGGAAGGAAGGGATAAGGGAGGTTTTGTGGGCGAGGGGCTTGGACTTCCAGCAGGCGTGCATGAGCGTGTTCGATAGGAGTGAATGGAGACGAATGGTATTTGGGACCTGACGATCTGTTGGAGTGTGAGCAGGGTAATATTTAGTGAAGGGATTCAGGGAAACCGGCTATTTTTATATAGCCGGACTTGAGTCCTGGAAATGGGAAGTACAATGCCTGCACTCTAAATGAAGGGTTCGGGATATTAGCAGTTTGGAGGGATATGTTGTGTATCTTAATGCGTATATGCTTCTAAACTGTTGTGTTCTGAGCACCTCTGCAAAAACAGTGATTATGTGTGAGGTGAAAGTGTTGAATGATGATGAAAGTATTGAGGATTTTCTTTCTTTTTGGGTCACCCTGCCTCGGTGGGAGACGGCCGACTTGTTTGTTTATATATATATATATATATATATATATATATATATATATATATATATATATATATATATATATATATATATATATATATATATATATATATATATCTTACAAGTTCTCCCATGAAAGATTTTTCTAAGATTAGTTATTCAAAGTGTATGCTATATCTCCTCAAAGTTCTCTGTCCCCTACGAATCAAGTGACATCAAGTGACCTCAGTGCGAACAGACGTATCAATACAGCATTACCAACATGATACTTGTTTAACATCACGCACATTGTCTCGCTTATAAAAAAATGAACTGAGAAACCTGAGGGAATTTTTGTCAGCTGGTAGGCTGATAAAAATGCTTCTGTTGGGTGGGTAAGGCCTATAACACTATTAGGTATAACAGTTCCTGGTATGCAGGTATTCTTGGTATAAAGGCTTCGCTATGACAAACAAGGAGATCCACTTACTTTTTGCTGAACCTTGTAAGACAAACAACCAAGTGTTACGATTAACCTTGTACTCACAAGTGCATGCTTGTACTATACTATCAACACCTGATTTCACCCTGCACCATTTCCTTGTTCTGTTAAAATAGAGAGAGTGACATAACTAGCCTGGAATAGTGAGAGTGGTTATCAAGGTATTAAAGTCAACCATGCACCAGCATGGAGAGCAAGATGGTACCACCATGGGGGACTTCCCCACGCTAACTTGTCTATATTAATGTTCCTTCACCATCTCTGAGAAAGTCATAAATAAAAAATGAGAAACAAACATACTGTATGTTTCCTGCCTGATATCTCTCCCTCTCCCTCTCTCTCCCCTTGTGGCAAGAAAAGACTAGCATTATCATTAGATATCTCGGAAAATCAATGACGTGAATAGGCAAAGGGTAGCGGTTGCGGTGTGTGGTGACGCGAGATGTGATGTGTGGTGACTGTGGAGATGTTGTGGTGTGTGGTGACTGGAGATGCTGTGGTCTGTGGTGACTGTGGAGATGCTGTGGTGTGTGTGGTGGCATTGTGCTGAGGTTGTGGGGTGTACTAACACTGGGATGTAGTAACATTGTGGGAGTACTAATATTGTGGGGTGTACTTACATTGCGGGGTGCACTTAACACTGTTGGGTGCACTAACACTGTGGGGTGTACTAACACTGTGGGGTGTACTAGCACTGTAGGGTGTACTAGCACTGTAGGGTGTACTAACACTGTGGGGTGTAGTAACACTGTGGGGTGTAGTAACACTGAGGTGTAGTAACATTGTGGGGTGTAGTAACATTGTGGTGTGTAGTAACATTGTGGGGTGTAGTAACATTGTGGGGTGTAGTAACATTGTGGGGTGTAGTAACATTGTGGTGTGTAGTAACATTGTGGTGTGTAGTAACATTGTGGGGTGTAGTAACATTGTGGTGTGTAGTAACATTGTGGGGTGTAGCAACATTGTGGGGTGTAGCAACATTGTGGTGTGTAGCAACATTGTGGTGTGTAGCAACATTGTGGGGTGTAGTAACATTGTGGGGTGTAGTAACATTGTGGTGTGTAGTAACATTGTGGGGTGTAATAACATTGTCGCAGTGTGGAGTAACAGAACTTAAGAATGTGTCAGTTTCTGATTTCATTCTGTTCCCCATCACTGAAGATGTTAAATATTCTTCTGCCCAGCTTTCCAGTTATTCCTTTTGCATTTGTCGAAAACTTTAGCAAAGTGTGCATACACTATATCCGTTTATGCTTGTTTTCCGGTGCGTTTAAGGTCATGTCACAATGATCCAGTGGTTGCGCAGCCCGTCCTCTTAACCACAGTCATCATGTCACTGTTGTAAAAACAGTTAAATGAGTGACCACTGACGAAGCTTTGAACAACTGATATATAACTGGTTTGCATGAGCCGCGCACAGTGACTGTCAGTCTTCCATTAGAGTAGCAAACTCTAATATTACATTTATAGTTTTTCCGTTATAGCTTATCCTAACCCAACCCAAATTAACCTAATCCTGCTCCAATCCAACTTAACTAAACTAACTAAACTTAAAGTAACTTACAAATGGGCAGCAAACCATCTGTGAAAGTGTGACAGAGGAGCGACCAGCTCCAAACTCGTGTTGCCTTGGACTGGGAATCAATGAATTTATCAGTTTTGACATATTGTAACGTTAGTGCATTCTGATTTTTTTTGCAACTGCTGTATTGACATGATAATGGAATGGAGTCATGTAGGTGGTTTATAATGACTGTAGAATGACTCTTGTTTCCAGACTACTCCACAAAATATTTAAGGCATTTGTCAATAGACCTGTTGCAGTGCTTCTTCTTTCTTGTGTTCTTAAAACGG
This sequence comes from Cherax quadricarinatus, assembly GCF_038502225.1. Lineage (NCBI taxonomy): Eukaryota > Metazoa > Arthropoda > Malacostraca > Decapoda > Parastacidae > Cherax > Cherax quadricarinatus. The sequence goes on from NC_091328.1 coordinate 20,095,539, forward strand.
TTTCTTGAAATTCTGACATGGGCATTTCATCAGTTTCCTCTTGAAGACTTCTACATTTGTCGCAGCAGGGTTTCTGATATCTTCTGGTAAGATGTTGAATCTGGGGCTACAGATGTTGACACAAAGTTCTCTTATTGTGCCTACGGCACCCCTGCTTTTCATTGGACCGTTCATTTTACACTTCCTCCCATATCTCTCACTCCAATATGTTGTGTGTGCAGATTTGGGACAAGGCCCTCGAGTACTTTCCATGTATTATTATCATGTATCTTTCTCTCCTTCGCACCAGTGAGTACATATTTAAGACTATGGCATTCCCAGTAATTTAATTTCTTAATTGGCTCTATGCTGGCTGTAAACTATATCTGCATCTGTTCCATTTCTGATATTTCTCCTGCCCTGAACGGGGCCGCTAACACTGAACAATATTCCAAAAGAGAGGGCACAAGCTATTTTGAAAAGTGTCACCAATGACACTAATTCCCTTGTTTTGAAAGGATTTCACTCAAGTTTTTGTTTCAGAGCAAGTGTTGCTGCTCCAGTACTTGTATGGACAACTGTATGCTGTGTACCACTTGATCACGGGTGCTTAACCTTTTCACGACTGAAGACCCCCAGTGGATCTGTGAGGGCCGTAAATGATTTCTTTGTCTGCTCCAGCCCTGATACCCTCCTGCCCTAAACTTGGCCGTCAACACTGAACGATATTCCAAACGAGAGAGCATATGTTGTCCATGTTAGTCCTATCGTTTTCCAGCATATATCAGTAAGGTTACGATTAATTTGATCCAAGCTGATTTTTTTTGTTAAAACTGAATTTGATGGAAAAGCCCTGACGATTGTCTTTTGTTGTTCCAGACCAGTGTGTATGCAAGTCTGAACCTTGACTAGGCTGTGGTCTGATTTAGGCGTCTTTGACACTATTTCCTAGACAAGCTTTTCAGAATTTGTGAAAATTAGGTCGAGGACATTTTCTACCGTTTGGTTCTACTATTTGCTATGCTAAGACGAATTTATTGCATGCTCTTAATAGTTCGATTGTGTGAGGCAGTTCATCCAAACTAGTTTCTGGTATTCTCTCTTCTATTACGGTCGTTGCTACAATCCTCTATTTTAGATGCCCTAAAAATGAAGTCACAAAAAAAAAAATGACAGTTGGGGTCAGGCTTGACAGATTTTCAAGCGATTGCTCGATTTTCAAAAATTGGTCTCGGGACTTCAGGGAAGCTTTATCATGTGCTTTATATTCAAGTACTATAACTAGATTTTAATTTTCAATTTTCAATGTCAAAACTTCAGCTATATCATTTGTGGTATTAAGTAACTCAGTGTAAATGAACGACTAACATACAGACCGACCCCACCCCCCCATTCCCTTGTTTGTTTCCTCGGTCGCTCCCAGAAACACTGCATCCAGGCATCCAAAGTACGCTGTCAAAGAACGCCTTTACTAGGTCTCTCTAAAATGGCAAACGTTGTAGTTACTCGGTTGACGTCCTTGTATGTTTGCAAACACACATAGCTGGGTGGGAGGCTATTTTAGATGGACTTTAAATCTATGACTCTGATGAACCCGGCACTAAGGCTTTGTTTCCAGTTCAACATGGCTGCAAGGTAGTGGTACATTTATCATTTCTTGCCATTCTTTTCCATTTCCCTGGACTCAAAAATCTCTGTTGGCTGCATAGCTACATTTTCATGATCATTTCGACGTTCATGGTACTTTATACATCTTGTAGTTTTGACGTGGACGCCGGACAGTTTGTGACATAGCAGTATCTTTCATTTCCTGAATTATACTGTAGCACATTTCTGGTGAAAATATTCGCAAGTTCTGGAATGAAGCATGTCTTTATTTAGGACATTTCGGCCTATGTTCAGATGGTCGCATTGATAAGATCCACTGACTCGCCAGACACACACACACACACACACACACACACACACACACACACACACACACACACACACACACACACACACACACACACACACATACACACACACATGTAGTCAACAAAGACACACACAGATGTAGTCAACAAAGACACCAAATGATGGAGGCAACAAAGACACACAAAGATGGAGACAACAAAGACACACAAAGATGGGGGCAACAAAGACAAGTAATGTACAAACAAGAATGAACAAAGAAACTCATATTATGAGCAGAATATTTTAGGACAAATATTCAAAAACTTATCCTACAAATTATGTAAATTATTCTGGAGAAGAAAGGACCTGGTAAAAAAGGAAGAACAAAAAAAGGGGGATAATGGGGAGTAAAAAGTAGAAGAGAAGAGGAGACGATGTAGGGGAGAAGAGATGGAGGGGAGAAAGAAATAAGGAGAGAACGGAAAAAGGAAGAAGTGGGAGCAATAGGATGAGGAAAACAGAGAGGGAGGGAGCAGAAGAGTAGAGAGAACAGACAAGAAAAAGGACAGAAGGAACTGATGAGGATAAGGGACACGAGGAAAGGTGAGATAAGGAAGAGGAGATAAAAAGAAAAAAAGGAAGAGGAGTATGTTACATTTATTCGACGTTCATCATACACTCCTGCCTTTACCAGTGAACTGGCAGCTCAGAATATAACAGTTCTGGGGCCCCGCTGTTGTATTAATTGTCCAGTTCAACCAACAGCGTGAGAGTCGGCTCCTCATCCAAGGTAGTGGTGTCCCTGCCTATTAGGTCAATGGGCACAGATGCAATTAATGTGGTATTTTATTGTGACAACGTTTCGCTTTCGAAACGTTATTACGAAACGTGTAAAATAAACCCAGTGAGGAGCAGGGGAGCGGTGAGGACAATAAGGGAACACTGTATCAACATCCGGGGTCTCAGACTATTCGACATCTTACCAGACGATATCAGAAACACGGCTGCGATAAGTGTAGAATCCTTCAGGAGGAAACTGGACAAGTATCTTCACCAGGTGCCAGATCAACCAGGCTGTGATGGATATGTTGGGCAGCGGGCCTCCAGCAGCAACAACCTGGTTGACAAGGCAAGCACCAGACGAGCCTGGCCCATAGCCAGGCTCAGTAGAGAAACTCTAGAAACTCTTCAAAGGTATATCAAAGGTATTTTGTCAGTAATTCAGCCATTCTGCCTGCCTGCCATCACTCGCGCTTACGCTGGTCCAGACCACCACTCCTGTTATGAGTGGCTTTTGCTGTCTTATCGTTATACTGCTAATTTAACTGTGTAAATATTGTACATAAAGTGAAGGAATATACGGGTAAAGAAAAAACTACCCCTTCTGTGTCTGCCTTGTCCTTATACTGCCAATGTTATTCTTTGTTTTCTTTGGTTACGACCTGGTGCAACAAACCTTGAATTTGATACCGAGTACGTAATAAACACCAGAAATGAATGCAACTAAAAATCAGAAAAACAGTAAGAATAAGAAAATGCAAACAAGAATCGGAGCAGAATAAATTCATAATAAGCCAGTATCGAATCTCAAAAAAAAAAAAATTGTTATTAAACAGAAAGAGACAAAGATGAAAAGTGTATAAAAATTAAACTGCTTTTCAGAAAGTTGAAGATGTCCCAGGATAGAAACAGGGCGGAAGACACGAGAGAACTAAGGAAAAGAAACAAAAGTGAAACACAAGAGCGGAAAGCATAGCAAGGAACGGTGAAGTCACAGGAACAGTAGAAGCAGAAAAGGCAGGAACAGAGAAGGCATAAGAGGATCAAAGGAGGCACAGAAAGTAACAGCACAAGATCAGAAGTCACAAGGAATAAAGAGGTCAAAAGAGCAGTTGAAGAGATATAGGAAATAATAGAAGCGCAAAAGTAGAAGAATCGCAGGAAGGAACCGAGAAAGTACAAGAGAACTAGAAAAATCACGGCAATGAACAGTGTAAACAAAACAGTTACATTGCCAAGTCACGAATTTTTCGACAATGTAACCAAGAATTGAAATATGGCTTGATGGTCCCCGCCTTGCCAACACCAGTAAGGCGTAGCACGCTCTTATATGTTAGCCTCTTCCTCCACTGTACCTTACCTCCTACGTAACTCTGTCTCTCTTGTCTCTGTCGGTTTATATCTGTTATATAAGCAACTATATTGTGTGTGTGTGTGTGTGTGTGTGTGTGTACTCACCTAATTGTACTCGCCTAATTGTGGTTGCAGGGGTCGAGACTCAGCTCCTGGCCCCGCCTCTTCACTGATCGCTACTGGATCCTCTCTCTCTCTGCTTCCTGAGCTTTGGCATACCTCTTCTTAAAACTATGTATGGTTCCTGCCTCCACTACTTCACTTGCTAGGCTATTCCACTTGCTGACAACTCTATGACTGAAGAAATACTTCCTAACGTCCCTGTGACTCGTCTGAGTCTTCAGCTTCCAGTTGTGACCCCTTGTCCCTGTGTCCCCTCTCTGGAACATCCTATCTCTGTCCACCTTGTCTATTCCCCGCAGTATCTTGTATGTCGTTATCATGTCTCCCCTGACCCTTCTGTCCTCCAGTGTCGTCAGTCCGATTTCCCTTAACCTTTCCTCGTACGACATTCCCTTGAGCTCTGGGACTAGCCTTGTTGCAAACCTTTGTACTTTCTCTAACTTCTTGACGTGCTTGACCAGGTGTGGGTTCCAGACTGGTGCTGCATACTCCAGTATGGGCCTAACATACACAGTGTACAGTGTCTTGAACGATTCCTTATTAAGGTATCGGAACGCTATTCTCAGGTTTGCCAGGCGCCCATATGCTGCAGCGGTTATTTGGTTGATGTGTGCCTCTGGTGATGTGCTCGGTGTTATGGTCACCCTAAGGTCTTTCTCCCTGAGTGAGGTCTGTAGTCTTTGTCCACCTAGCCTATACTCTGTCTGCGGTCTTCTTTGCCCCTCCCCAATCTTCATGACTTTGCATTTGGCTGGATTGAATTCGAGAAGCCAGTTACTGGACCACATGTCCAGCCTCTCCAGGTCTCTTTGCAGTCCTGCCTCATCCTCGTCCGATTTAATTCTTCTCATCAACTTCACGTCATCTGCGAACAGGGACACTTCAGAGTCTATTCCTTCCATCATGTCGTTCACATATATCAAAAATAGCACTGGTCCTAGAACTGACCCCTGTGGGACCCCGCTCGTAACAGGCGCCCACTGTGATACCTCTTCACGTACCATGACTCATTGCTGCCTCCCTGTCAGGTATTCCCTTATCCATTGCAGTGCCCTTCCTTTTACGTGTGCCTGATCCTCCAGCTTCTGCACTAATCTCTTGTGGGGAACTGTGTCAAAGGCCTTCCTGCAGTCTAGGAAAACGCAATCTACCCAACCCTCTCTCTCGTGTCTTACTTCTGTTACCTTGTCATAAAACTCCAGGAGGTTTGTGATACAAGATTTGCCTTCCATGAACCCATGCTGGTTTTCATTTATAATCTTGTTCCTTTCCAGGTGTTCGACCACTCTCCTCCTAATAATCTTCTCCATGACTTTGCACACAATACATGTCAGAGACACAGGTCTGTAGTTTAGTGCCTCGTTTCTGTTTCCTTTCTTAAATATGGGGACTACATTAGCTGTCTTCCATTTCTCAGGTAGTTGCCCAGTTTTAAGGGATGTGTTGAAGATTGTGGTTAGAGGCACACACAGCATCTCTGCTCCTTCTCTGAGGACCCATGGGGAGATGTTGTCCGGTCCCATCGCCTTTGAGGTGTCAAGGTCACTTAAGAGCTTCTTCACCTCCTCCTCAGTTGTTCGTATGTCATCCAACACTTGTTGGTATATTCCCTCTTGATGTTCCCTTCTGTGCTGTCTTCCCACAGCCCTTCCTGTCTCTACTGTAAAAACTTCCTTAAATCTCCTGTTCAGCTCCTCACATACCTCCTGATCATTTCTTGTGAGTTTTCCACCTTCTGTCCTTAATCTGATCACCTGGTCTTTGACTGTTGTCTTCCTCCTGATGTGGCTATACAACAGTTTCGGGTCAGTCTTGATTCTCGATGCTATGTCATTTTCATACTGTCGCTGGGCCTCCCTCCTTACCTGTGCGTACTCATTCCTGGCTCTGCGACTGATCTCCCTATTTTCGTGTGTTCTCTGCCTTCTGTACTTTTTCCATTCTCTATTGCACTTTGTTTTTGCCTCCTTACACCGTCGGGTAAACCAGGGGCTTGTTCTGGTCTTCCCGTTGTTACTGTTGCCCTTGGGAATGAACCTTTCCACTGCCTCCTTGCATTTTGTTGCTACATATTCCGTCATTTCATTTACTGGCTTTCCTGCCAGTTCTCTGTCCCACTGGACCTCCCGCAGGAAGTTCTTCAACCCTATGTAGTCCCCTCTTTTATAGTCAGGCTTTTCCCATTCTACTCCTGTTATTCTCTCCACTTGCAGCTCTACTATGTATTCAAAGCACAGAACCACGTGGTCGCTAGCTCCTAGGGGACTCTCATACTTGATGTCCTCAATGTCTGAGCTGCCCAGGGTGAACACAAGGTCCAATCTTGCTGGTTCATCCTCCCCTCTCACTCTGGTAGTGTCCTTAACATGTTGGTGCATGAGGTTTTCCAGCACCACATCCAACATCCTGGCTCTCCATGTTTCGGGACCCCCATGTGGCTCCAGGTTTTCCCAGTCAATCTCCCTGTGGTTGAAATCCCCCATAACCAGCAACTTTGCTCTGCTGGAGTGAGCTCTTCTTGCCACCTCAGCAAGTGTGTCCACCATTGCTCTGTTGCTCTCTTCATATTCCCCTCTTGGCCTCCTGCAGTTCTGTGGTGGATTATACATCACTGCAATGACCACTTTGTGTTCCCCAGACTGAAGTGTACCTGCTATGTAGTCTCTTTCTCCCGTCTCATCTATTCCTTCCATTTTCTCGAATTTCCATCTGTTTTTTACGAGCAGAGCAACCCCACCTCCCCCCCTGCCCCTTCTATCTTTCCTCATGATCTGGTATCCTGGTGGGAAGATTGCATCTGTTATTGTCTCCATGAGTTTTGTTTCTGTAACTGCTATGATGTCTGGGGACTTCTCATTGATTCTTTCTTGCCATTCCTCATGTTTATTCGTTAATCCATCTGCATTTGTGTACCAAACCTTCAACTTCTGTTCTAATACTGTAACTGTGGTGCGGGGGGTGGAAACAGAGGGATCGGTGTGTGATGGTTTGGATTGTTCAGTTGCCTTGGGGGTGTTGTGGCTGGAGTCCTTCTGCAGGTGTTTCTGGGGGGTGCGCTTGTCCTTCCATTTGATCCTGGGTTATTCTGCTCTCCTTTTTCATTTCCTCCCATTTCTCCTTTCGTTTTTGAACTCTCTCTTTCATTGTCTTCCTTTCGTCCTGTGTTCTGTCTCGGTCGAGGTACACACTCCGGAACTCCTGCTTGCCTCTCAGCCGTGCTTTCTCCTGCAGGATCATGGTTCGAGTTGATTCTGCCTTGAAAATTACTTTGAGAGGCCGATTCCTTTTCTTTGTGAACCACCCAATTCTCCGAAAATTTGCCACCTGGGTCATGTCCCCCTCGCCTATCACCTTCAAGATGTCTTCAATCGCTTTTTTCTCCTCCTGCTTTTTTTCATCATAAGTTTCCCCTTTAGCTTCATCTAGCCCATAGACAAACACGGATCTCTCCCTTTCCACCTCCCACTGTGACTCCCATTGCATCCTCTGATGTGTTTTAGTTCCTTCCCGTGGAGTGTTCCTTCCTTCAGTCCCTTCCCTAGTTACGGCCCCTATGCTTCTTGGTTTATCCTTCCTGATCACCTGCTCCTGGCCCCCACAGGTATCTGGTAAGGTCCTTGCACATGTCCTAGTTCCTTCAATGTCTTCCAACCTCTCTTTCTGTCCTAGAGTGCTCCCTGTTTTTGTTTTGGCCCCATGTGGGTTTGACAGGACCTCTGCATACAGTTTAGTTTCCATGCTTCCTTCGGACCTGTTGTCTGTGTTCGATGTAGCCATTGCCGATGCTACTTCTGTAATATCTTTGTCTCTGTGCTGTTTCAGATGTCTCGGCTCCTCTTCTAATCTCTCTATCTTGATTTCTGCTGCTGTGGCCTGTTGCTTCCACCTTCTGCATTCTGCTGCTAACCTCTCTTCCATCTTCCTGTGTGCGTGTGCGCGAGCACATACAAACTCATATAAGTAACAATAAACGACTGTCAGGAAATAAACATAATAATGGAGAGAGTTCAAACCATAGTCCTGATGTGCAGCAGACCCAGTGCTTTTCTCAGTAGTATCAGTTACCAGTAGTGTCAGTAGTAATGACTCATACCAACCATTACTGATTCGCTGCCTCCATCGGTAAGGGTCAAGCACAATGCGTAACTCTCTCATAGAAGCAAATCCCAGGAGATCACCAAGGACATGACATAACTGCTTATCCTTAAACAAACTAGACCTGATAATATTGACTTGCACCCTAGAGTCCATGAACACATGAACGGGAGCATTAAAAACAGATGCTTGTACTATGGGACCTATCGCTGCATTGGAAGTTATATGCAAACAAAAACGAGGGTTTTCATCAGAAAAGGTTTGTTCCACTTCATCCCCAAAATCATCTACGTCAAGAGCCGTGTGAAGCAACATCAGCGAGATTGTCGTTCTCGAGACTGCTTAAGGCATCAAAGGAATTGTGAACGGGGACGGTGTGCTCATTATCATCTACTGTCACCACAGGGCGGTTTGACTGGGGCGCTCGAATTTCCCCGAATTGGAAGAATGAGCCTGGTTCTGGTTGGTCCGAGAACCGCTACCTCTATTTCCTCTCCTGGCTTGGCAAATGGAACGGCCACGGAAAAATCGAGAGTACTGAGTGCATTGCACTCAGATGTGTCATGTCCATGGTTACTGAATGTATTATGAATACTACGAGGATTATAATGACTGCACACTGGTCTTTGGCGATCGCTGGGATGGTTGTCTACCATAGGGGTTCTGGTGGCCTGGTGGCTAACGCTCTCGCTTCACACGGCAAGGGCCTGGGTTCGATTCCCAGCCAGAGTAGAAACATTAGGCGTGTTTCTTTACACCTGTTGTCTATGTTCCCCATCAGTAAAATGGGTACCTGGGTGTTAGTCGACTGGTGTGGGTCGCATCCTTGGACACTGACCTAATTTGCCCGAAATGCTGAGCATAACAAGGGGCTTTCTATATAGTAGTATGTCATTGATGTCAGCTAGGCCTGTATAGCATGTACATGTACTTGTAGTAAATGAAGATATTATTATTATTGTATTATATTATTACCATGATTACTTTCCCTGGTGATCTACTGGGATTTGCTTCTATGAGAGATTTGGCATGCCCAAATTCATGACTTGATCGTACCATTTTAGGGTTACCAGCTTGGATCTGAGATCTACCGCACTGCCGCAGAGCATGAAGTTCGGATTAAGTCCTTACAAGCCAATGCACTTTCCAGTAGGGTACCCAAGTGGTCAGGCACTGGTGATCCTGTCACTCCTGTCTGAGTTCCACCTACAACTTCAGACATGCAAGATATTGTCCAGTTGCCTCAAGTGTCTGAGGAACATCAGACTACCTTGAGTGCCGAGCCTTTCCCTGCAATGTCTGCTAGTTCAAGTAGTTCCTCCACAGGGGACGCCTTGTTGGAAAACCACTACTTGCACCTAGTAATGCCATCACTTGTTGATGCCACATGCCGTCTGCAGAAAGATGTTTCTGTCGCGGCTAGTGCCCTCACTAGTGTGTGTTGTTGTTCCTGGTGTTCCAGATGGTGATAACGTCCTAGTTGACAGTAATCCTTGCAAAGTTAGATGTCGAGTAATTACATGTACAATCCGTTTGTCCATCCACTCCACCGAGCCTGTTCATTCCTTCAGTAAGAAAAAACTTCTAAGTCCCTAGTAACCGATAATGGAGGTGAATTCTGTAATGAGATTCTTGAAAATTTGTGTGCTTTGTACAAGATCTCTAAATCTACCATTGTTCCTCACCATCCTGCCAGTAATGAGTTAGCGGAACAAACCGATAAGAAAGTACCTGATGTCTTGAGAGCCACTATCAATCCCAATAGTGAGACTTGGGATGAAGTTATACCTGATGTTCAGTGTGTCATAAATTCTGCTTACAATGTTTCTAATGGTGACACTCCACATTATGCGGTGTACAGTGTAGAGAAGTGTTTGCCTTACGAGTTGTTATATTCCAGCCCAAAACCAAATTACAACCCTGATGATTTCATAGCAACTCGTACCAGCTTAGCTCAAAGTGTTTTTAAAAGAGTCCATGAAACACTATAAATCAACAGCAGAATTTACAAGTCACTAATACTTGAGCAAAGCCGACCAAAATTAAAGTAGGTTCGAGAGTTATGCTGACTAATTTTAACAAAACGTCTGCAATGCCTAAGCTCAACCAGAAGTTTGTTGGTCCTTACTGAGTAGTTGAACATATCAATGGAACTAAGTATAAGGGTAGAGAAATTAGTACAGGTCAGTATAAAGAATCACATTTAGATCATATGAAGTTAGTATGCGATGACAATGTTCTTACCCAGACTAATGTGACAGACACTGACAATCGTCCTGACTCTGTACCCTCTACCTCTAATACTCAGTCAGACGATCAACCTGAATGTCGGTATTCCCTACGTACACGACAGGTATTGAGAAATCCTCAAGTATCATTTGTAAATACCAATTCAGATCTACCTCAACCACAGCATGAGTTAGCAAGTGCAACAGAGTTTGATCCTCCTATTTGCATATGTAAATCTCACTCTAGCAGAGTTGGGTTAAATATAAATAACTTTGTATAGATGAATTATATAGTTTAAAATGTATTTCAACTGTGTTACAATATCAACTTATTAATATTCAAGAATTTTTTTTTGTGCTCACGTTCTCTTCGAATTCTGAGATTTAACAGTCTAGATTTAAGTGCACCAAATCTGCCTTTCTTTGTACATATCCTTCCTCGGAATCCATAGATCACATGAATACCGATCGATCGATCAATTTTTTTTATCACTTTTATTGTATAAGCTCACCGTTGAATCTATTACTTCTATGAATCGTGCTATATCATACCTTGAAATGCATTACAATAAGTTCCATTCCAATATCTTTATGTTATAATGTTCAACTGTTTTGTACTTTGACATTGTATAGAATCAGCCCAGAGCCATACGCCTGTCGCCTCTAGTTTGTATTAGCTGTATGTCGGGACACCATACATTAGCGTCGCCGAGCTCTCAGTAGTATCAGTTACCAATAGTATCAGTTACCAGTAGTGTCAGTAGTAATGACTCATACCAACTGTTACTGATTCACTGCTTCCTGCCTGAATCACTGTTATATCACTGACCAAGTATGATTTATATGCCGCTCACCCTCCAGGCACTCGAGAGAGCAGTTCAAGTAGAGACGTAAGAGTGAGCAGGTCAGGCCTGGCGACCCCATATATTCCATCCAATATACATACATGTACTAGAACATCCAACATGAATGTTTATTACCGAATCCATGTTTCGAACCTGCCCATTTGACACTACCACTGAGCTGCGAGGCTTTAAACAGTAAGATTTCTGAAATAGAACTTCTCTTCATGTTTCTGTCAGAGGCACCATTAGTTATCCAACTCTCTCTTCCTCACAGCCCCAAAAGACACATTAGGGTCACATCACAGATGGGGGCTGCTGACAGAAACATGAACAGAACCTTCGCTGCTGGCATAAATTCAATTAAGCACCTAAATTACTGGGAAAGTTTGAAGTCCCTTGATCTTTACTCCTTGAAGTCTAGGGAAATGAGATACATTATAATCTACACCTTTAAAATTCTAGTAAGATTTGTCCCAAATCTGCTCACAAATCGTTCCCCGTTAAAGTAAGAGGCTTGGCAGACGGTGCAAAATACCGCCAACGAAAAGCAGGGGTGTAATGAGTACATTAATGAAAAACTCAAAGTGTGAAGGGATCAAGACTTTTCAACGTCCTCCATTCATACATACAGGGAATTACCAGCAGACTCCTGGCTGTCTTCAACAAAATAGTGGACAAGTTTTCAAGTCAGTGCCTGATCAGCCAGGCTGTCGTGCTTACGTTGGACTTCGTGCTAACACCAATAGCTTGGTTGATCTGGTCATCCACCGGGAGGCCTTGTCAGGGACCGAGCCACGGAGGGAGGGGGGTTGACCCGCATTATGGCACCACTCTTACCATACTATTTTATATTGTTTAGCTTCGAGAAGCTGCTGACCACAACTTAAATTGTACAGGTGCATCATTAACTGGCGAGTCACCACCACGCTGGCAGTGAGTCACCACCATGCTGGCAGTGAGTCACCACCATGCTGGCAGTGAGTCACCACCATGCTGGCAGTGAGTCACCACCATGCTGGCAGTGAGTCACCACCATGCTGGCAGTGAGTCACAACCATGGAGTCGGCATGAATGACTTTCAGCCCTTCCTCATACTGCCTTAGAGGGAAGGACTGAAGGGAGGAGAAAGACGGTGGAAAGGAAAGAGAAACAGTAAGAGGAGAGAGTGAGGATAAATGAGAGAAAAGACGAAGAAAGGGCAGACAGGAGACAATGTGTGAAAGAGAGAGAGAGAATTGGGGGGAGAGAGAGGGTGAAAGGGGGTAGAGAAGAAAGAGTAAGAAAAGGAAGGAAATATGGTGAGCGACAGGAGGGAGTGTGAGAGTAGAAAAAATGGGGAGAGAGAGAGAAAAAAAAAAAGAATTGTTTCAAGCATCGTTCATTCAGTGAGTCGCTCTGAAACACATACATTAATATATATTATTAAGCTGAATGAACAAGGTGACAGTTCTAGACTCTAGTTACTAACTCTAGTTACCTGCAGTCTCTTCCGGAGGTCACCGCCCCAGCACCCCGGTCCCAAACTAGGCGGCCTGGTTGCTGCCCTGATCGATCAAGCTGTTAGTGCCTCCCGCCCGCAGTCCAACGTATGCACCACAACCCGGTTAACCAGAAATTATTTTGAGTAATCTATCGAGTTAGCTCTTGAAGGCAACTAGGAGTTTGTTGTTGATTTCCTTATGCATGGAGGGAGTTCTCTCTCAGTGTACTGATCACTTCCCTGCTTTTGGAAGATAACTTTAGATATAGAAAGGATATAGGAAAGTATTGGTTTGGAAATATAGTCGTCGATGGGTGGAACAGTCTGCTTAGAAGGGTCACTGAAGCTAAAACCTTGGGTACTTTCAAATTTAGATAAGATTAATACACGAGTGAGGGGTTGGATTAGAGTGGGACTTGCACTCGAGTTAACAGGGTTATCAAAGCTTATTCCTTGGGTAGCCTTGAAAATGGGTTGGGCAAATATTTTTGTTATTGGCTTTGAGTTTGAGAAAGACTTGCCTGGCATGGGCCAATATGCCTGCTGCAATGTTCCTCCTTTCTTATGTTATGTTCATAAGTAGCAATTCTGGTGTACAGGTTTGGGACCAACCCCTTCAGAATCTTCCAAGTGAGAATAAATGGTTTACAAAACCGACACGTTGATAAATGAGACACTTTTGCAACATTTGGGTATCCTTATCCTGGAAACGTTTCGCCATACAGTGGCTTCTTGAGTCCAATGCAGAAAAAGGTGGAATAAGAGAAGTCTGAGGTAATCAGTCCCTCAGCCTTGAGTCGATATGTTCGGTCTCTCAATCTTGACAAAAGTGCACCATATTCGCGGAGATGGGGCTTATATACTGTTGAGAGATGAGGTGGAGCAGTGGTAGGTGGAGTCACCAGCGAACAAAGGCACTAGTGGAAGTATGTTGTGTCTATAGAGTAGACAAGTTCTGAAGAAATCCCTGTTCCACCTCACTGCTCATCAGTACATAAGCCCCATGTCCGCGAATATGCTGTGCTTTTGTCAAGAGTGATAGATTGAACATAAGAACATAAGAAAGGAGGAACACTGCAGCAGGCCTTTTGGCCCATACTAGGCAGGTCCTTTACAATTCATCCCACTAACAAACATTTGACCAACCCAATTTTCAATGCCACCCAAGAAACACACTCCGATGTGCAAGTCCCTCTCAAATCCAACCCCTCCCACTCATGTACTTATCCAACCTAAATTTGAAACTACCCAAAGTCCTAGCCTCAATAACCCAACTAGGTAGACTGTTCCACTCATCAACTACCCTATTTCCAAACCAATACTTTCCTATGTCCTTTCTAAATCTAAACTTATCTACGTTTGAATCAATTATCCTACCTATCTTCGTGTCATCGGCGAATTTGCTCATGTCACTAGTAATTCCTTCATCAAGATCATTGATATATATTATAAAGAACAACGGGCCCAAGACTGATCCCTGTGGAACCCCACTTGTTACTGATCCCCACTCGGATTTAACCCCATTTATGAACATCAAAATGGTATACAATACCGACAGGTTGTTAGGTAAGACACATATGCAACAGTTAGACAACGTTTCGGAATAAAGTTGTCTAACTGTTGCATATGTGTCTTACCTAACAACCCCATTTATGGACACTCTCTGCTTCCTGTCTGTGAGCCATGATTCGATCCACGAGAGCACCCTTTCACCAATGCCATGAGCTGCTACTTTCTTCAAGTCTTTGGTGCGGAACTCTATCAAATGCCTTACTAAAATCTAAGTAAATAATATCAAATTCTTTATCGTTGTCAACAGCCTCAAAAGCTTTACTGAAGAAAGTTAATAAATTAGTTAGACAAGACCGGCCTCTTGTGAATCCATGTTGAGTATCATTAATCAAGCTATGCTTATCGAGATGGCTTCTTATAATCTGAGCTATAATCGACTAGTAATTTGCCTACAATTGAGGTCAGGCTTATTGGGCGATAATTTGACGGTAACGACTTGTCCCCTGTTTTAAAAATAGGAATTACATTAGCCATCTTCCACATATCAGACACTACACCTGTTTGAAGAGATAAATTAAAAATATTAGTTAATGGTTCACAGACTTCCATTTTGCATTCCTTAAGAACCCTTGAAAAAACCTCATCAGGACCCGGAGACTTATTTTGCTTCAATCGGTCTATCTGCTTCACTAGTGACTGTGATGTTACATAATTTATCTTCTTCTGGCCCATTATAAAAATTAATTACCGGAATATTATCGGAACATATCGACTTGAGGCTGAGGGACTAATTACCTCAAACTACTACTCTTATTCCACCTTTTTCTACAGTGGACTGAAGAAGCCAGTGTGTGGCGAAACGTTTCCAGAATAAAGATACCCAAATGTTGCAAGTGTCTTGTTTATCAGCTTCCAGGTGAAGATTATGATGCATGTTTCTCGCCTACGTTCTAAGGAGTACGAGTTTAGGAACTTCAGGCGCTCTCAGTAATTTAGGTGTTTGAGTTTATACGACCTGTAAAGGTTCTCTGGATTTTTCAGCTCAGCAATTTTGCCTGCCTTGAAGGGTGGCGTTAGAACGCCACAATACTCCACAGCCTAGAGAGAACGAGTGGCTGGAAGATTGATTCAGTGACTTGGCTTTTCTCTTAAACAAGGTGTCTCAAGTGATGACTAGCTAACTGATTAGCACACTGACTTACCAGTGTTATATACCGTAGTTAACAACTACTGACTTACCAGATATAGATCTTCCACGGTATATCACAACAATACTGACTATGGTGTTGCCGGGGTGCTGAAGGAAAGACTCGGACACGCAGAAAACACTGGTCAACAACCAAAATGCTTCCGAGACCAGAGAAGCAATTTCCAACTAATTTTAAGTCGCTGATAATGAATATCATGGTTAAAATTGTTTGTTAGCTCTACTTTTCAATATACACCTACGTATCACAATAGGTTTCAACAGGCTTGCGGCAGTGTTTCTTACCACACTCACAGTCTCACTGCCCTTCATTATTATTCCAGTAGTCATAGAAAGTCATAGAAGGTGGTTGTGATGTGCAAGTTTATATTTTGAGGTGAAAGTGCTGCTGCTTTCTATGTGAATGGGACAGCCGTGCAAGAGGTTCCCACTACATCAGGAGAGACTGGCCACCTCATCAGTCATTGGAGCCTGGGATGAAAAATGTTCAACATCCCCCTCTCATTGAACCAAACAAAATTTTGCTACCGCCACTACACATAAAACTGGGGATCATGAAAAACTTTGTAAAAGCTATGGACAAATCCGGTCAGGGATTCAAGTATTGAACATCAAAATTCCCCTTACTGAGCGACACTAAGATAAGAGAGGGAGTCTTCAATGATTGGTCCTCAGATTCGAGAGCTTCTTAGAGATGGTGACTTTGAATCAGACCTTCATGGGGAGGAGAAAGCTGCTTGGGAAGCATTTAAGTTAGTGGGGAAGGCATTTCTCGGAAACAGAAGGAAGGCAACTATGAAGAATTGGTGGAAAACCTCATCAAAGCTTACAAGAACATGGGATGTAACATGTCACTTAAAATCCACTTTTTGAACTCACACTTAAACTTTTTTTCCAGCGAACTGTGGGGCAGTTAGTGACGAACATGGTAAAAGGTTTCACCAAGATATTTCAACCATGGAAAAATGGTACCAGGGAAAATAGGGCACAAGAAAGCTTGTAGACTATTGCTGGACATGGCAAGAGATGATTCTTCAGCCCACTATAAGCGTCAAGCAAAAAGGCAGAGAGTAGGTACGGATTAGAGTTTGAAACATACTGACACACATTGTACCTTATAATCAAACCATACCACGGGTGGGGTTTGAACCCGCGATCAGAGTCTCAAAACTCATGTACCTTATAATAAAAAAATCAAATATTACATGTCTCGTATCTTTAAACCTATAGCCAATACCCATTTTTTAAGGTGATATTTGGATTCAGGACATGAAAATACACAAGAATTAACTAATCTCATTTAAGAAGCATATAACTTTTTAAAAACTGTTGACCAGTGAAACCTGTATTGTGACACTTTCACTCTGTATAGATCTTGGTCAAGTCAATGACTTGATCAAGCTCTTAAAAAAAGAGAGGGAGAACTTGTCAAAATAAAAGCTTGGTCTGCACCTGTGGCTTAAATAGTGTTTGTGTAGTACGCTTTTGTATACAGGTGGAGTGTGGTGAGGTGCCTGGATACCAGTAACAATAGCTCCTCCAGGGTGATGAGTAAGACATGTGCAACACCCAGGGTGATGAGTAAGACATGTGCAACACCCAGGGTGATGAGTAAGACATGTGCAACACCCAGGGTGATGAGTAAGACATGTGCAACACCCAGGGTGATGAGTAAGACATGTGCAACACCCAGGGTGATGAGTAAGACATGTGCATCACCCAGGGTGATGAGTAAGACATGTGCAACACCCAGGGTGATGAGTAAGACATGTGCAACACCCAGGGTGATGAGTAAGATGTGTGCAACACCCAGGGTGATGAGTAAGACATGTGCAACACCCAGGGTGAGTAAGACATGTACAACACCCAGGGTGATGAGTAAGACATGTACAACACCCAGGGTGATGGGTAAGACACGTGCAACACCTGCGATCATTTCAGCAACCAGTGGCATTATATACTGGAGTCAGTGGAAGACGAGGTAATCAGATGTTCAGCCTTGATAGGTGTTCAGTCCCCTAACCTTGATAAGTGTTCAGCCCCTTGGCCTTGATAGGTGTTCAGTCCCCTGGCCACGTAGCCCTGATCATACTTGAGGTTTACCTCAACATGATTTTGGAGGTCAACGCCCTCGCGGCCCAGTCCCAGACCAGGCCTCCCGGCGGATGGCCTAATCAATAATTTTTCACTGGACAGCAACATTTCTGCAACATCACTGGATTTTCTTAAGACTTTACCTTGGAACACCACTATTACTTTCTTCCCAAAATCTTTTTTCTTACCAAAACTCGGTGAATCAATGTTGCTTCCAATAAACCGAGTTTTACTTCCCAACAAAAAATCTCGGTTTTTCCTGGAAAGGAAGTGTGTGTGTGTTTACTGTCATGAGTTAGCAAACTATGACTAAAGTTAATTATCTTCGCAGTTACTACATTTATCTTACCTCTGCAGTAATTTGCTTATCTTCCTCCTCAGCCAGAGAATTTTTTTGCCCCGTCTTCCCAAAAAGTAATTTTATGGGGGATTTAAAAATTGACCAGAATTATATTGCTGAAGTGTTCCTTCAGTGATCTTCACTCAGAGAGGCAGTCCTCAACTTGCCTAACTCTATGATCTATAACAGTGGTTCTTAACCTGGGTTCGATCGAACCCCAGGGGTTCGGCGGAGATCTCACACACGCACACTGTGTGTGTGTGTGTGTGTGTGTGTGTGTGTGTGTGTGTGTGTGTGTGTGTGTGTGTGTGTGTGTGTGTGTGTGTGTGTGTGTGTGTATTCACCTATTTGTGGTTGCAGGGGTCGCGATGTACAACTCCTGGCCCCGCCTCTTCACTGATTGCTAATAGGTCCTCTCTCTCCCTGCTCCATGAGCTTTATCAAACCTCGTCTTAAAATTATGTATGGTTCTCGCCTCCACCACGTCACTTTCTAGGCTATTCCACTGCCTGACTACTCTATGACTGAAGAAATACTTCCTAATATCCCTTTGGTTCATCTGAGTCTTCAACTTCCAATTGTGACCCCTTGTTTCTGTTTCCCATCTCTGGAACATCCCGTCTTTGTCCACCTTGTCTATTCTGCGCAGTATTTTATATGTCGTTATCATGTCTCCTCCTGACCCTCCTGTCCTCCAGTGTCGTCAGGCCGATTTCCCTTAACCATTCTTCGTATGACAATCCCCTTAGCTCTGGGACTAGTCTTGTTGCAAACCTTTGCACTTTCTCTAATTTCTTGACGTGCTTGACCAGATGTGGATTCCAAACTGGTGCTGCATACTCCAGTATGGGCCTGACGCAAATGGTGTACAGAGTCTTGAACGATTCCTTACTGAGGTATCGGAACGCTATCCTTAGGTTTGCCAGACGCCCGTACGCTGCAGCAGTTATCTGATTGATGTGCGCCTCAGGAGATGTGCTCGGTGTTATACTCACCCCCAGATCTTTGTGTGTGTGTGTGTGTGTGTGTGTGTGTGTCTGTACTCGCCTAGTTGTGGTTGCAGGGGTCGAATCATGGCTCCTGGCCCCGCCTCTTCACTGGCCACTACTGGGTCACTCCCTGCACCATGAGCTTTATCATACCTCTGCTTAAAGCTATATGAATGGATCCTGCCTCCACTACATCGCTTCCCAAACTATTCCACTTCCTGACTACTCTGTGACTGAAGAAATATTTCCTAACATCCCTGTGATTCATCTGTGTCTTCAATTTCCAACTGTGTCCCCTTGTTGCTGTGTCCCATCTCTGGAACATTCTGTCTCTGTCCACCTTGTCAATTCCTCTCAGTATTTTATATGTCGTTATCATGTCCGTTCTGTTCACCCCACTCGTATGATTTGTGACGTCACGCTCCGCTTAGGCATCACTGGCTGCAGTTGATGAGATATCGCTTGGCCTTGATATCTGTGCTTCAGGGAATTTGGTGCGCTCAGTAGTCGACTTGTGGCTGTTGCAACTATGTCATTTGTGATTTCCTTCCTAAGCGCTTCATACTATGTCGAGCAAAAAAAAAAAAAGAAAGTGGTCGGATGAATATGTACAATACGGATTCACGTGTATAACAGAATGTGATGGGAGTCAGCGTCCTCAATGAATGATTTGCAATGCTAAGTTGAGAAGATTCGGAGAGAGCCAGATTCGACAAAAAGGCTACTCTGCTTGTTTTCAGCTTTGTACCCATCGACAAACCGATCCTAACAGCATCATACGAAGTTGCATACCTGATCGTAAAGCAGGGCAAACCATACACCACGTGAAACACTCGTAAAACCAGCAGCGTTGAAGATGGCGAATATCATGCTGGGAAAAACTGCTCAAGATAAGTTATCCAGATTTCCTCTTTCAAATGACACCATCAGTAGCAGAATAGAAGACATGAGTGATGACATCTTGGCTCAAGTAGTTGTAGATCTGATTTCAAGCCCAGAGAAATTCAGCCTCCAACTTGACGAGACCACCGACGTTTCCAATCTAAGCAAGCTTGTTGTATTCGTGCGCTATGTGGAAGACGTGATAAAAGATGATTTTTTATTTTGTAAGCCTCTCACAACAACGAAGGCAGCCGACGAAGAAAATTGTGGATGATTTCTTCAGAAACAACGATCTTTCGTGGAATATGGTTTTTACAGTTTGTTCGGACGGAGCTCCAGTCATGCTGGGACGAAACTCTGGCTTTGGAATGCTGGTGAAAGCCGATGCATCACACATCATTGTTACGCACTATGTTATGCATAGGCATGCGCTAGCAACAAAAACCTTGCCTCCAAAACTGGTAGAAGTATTGAAAATTGTAGTGGAATGCGTGAACTATGTGCGAAACAGTGCTAGGAAGCACCGGATCTTCAAAGAGCTGTGTAATGAAATGGGCTCTGAATTCGAGGTACTTCTGTATCATTCTAACGTTCGATGGCTATCTCGGGGAAAGGTGCCAAGTCGTGTTTTTGCCTTGAGTGTGGAATTAGCCCTGTTTTTGCGAGAGCACCAACATTGTCATGCAGACTGCTTCGAAAATTTTGAGTTCATTCTCATTTTGGTGTACATGGCTGATATCTTCGATGCTCTCAATCATCTCAATCGACAGCTGCAGGGGGGTGGAGTCATCATTATCGAAGTGGGAGAAAACCTGAAGGCTTTTCAAAAAAAAAGCTACCATTATGAAAATGACGAACAGAGAATGATAACTTCGCAAACTTTCCCCTGCTGGACGACTGTGCAAGTAAGATCGAAGACGTGTCTGGATCGGAGACATTTCTGTACCCGGGGAACCGAAGCAAACAATTGTCATGCACTTAGATGAGCTCGCAAAGTCTCTCGAAGGATACTTCCCCACCAGAGAGTCATATCCAGCATGGGTGAGACAGCCATTTACGTTCAGTGTTGCGACAGCAGATGTCAATAATGAATACCTCAATAAAATCACTGAGCTTCAGCAAAGCCAGGTTCAACAGCAACCCTTCAGAACAACGCTCTCAACATTTTGGTGTCACCAAATCGTAGCATAGCCTCTTATTGCTAAGAAAGCCCTTGAGATACTCACGCCGTTTGTTACAACGTATCTTTGCGAGTAATCCTTTCCGAAGATGGTGGACATCAAAATGAAGAAAAGGAACAGACTTCGTTGGGAAAATGATATGAGAGTGGTACTTGCCAAGGTGAAGCCGCGCCTTTCTGAACTTGTCTCTGAAAGACAACAGCAAAAGTCACATTGATAAGCAGTTTTGATTAAAATCATATTTCGAAGAAATCATATTTCATTTTTCCAATTACAAAGGGTTCGGTGAATGCATGAATGAAACTTGCGGGGTTCAATACTTCCAACAAGGTTAAGAACCACTGATCTATAACAATGAAATTTACCCTTTTCGTCATTATGAACACAAGTGTAGTCTTGTGGCCTGCACACCTGCTTGTAGCACAATAACGAAGTTAGGAATGAGGAACGAGCAAAAAGTCTACAGTGAGTAAATATTTGTATATTTTCCTTCACCAAAACAGCATGCAAGTGTCTGTACAATATATATACACTATGTATAAAGCAAGTTTGCAAGCGAGAGAGAGAATTGTGGACGACCAGACTTCAGGTAAGTCTGCCAATGCTGATTCACCAGTTCACATCGCTTCACAACTTTGGTGGGCTTCCTTGTGATTGGCTGGATTGAACCAAGCTGCTAGTATAAAATGGATGGGGGGGGGGCCGCATCTGGTTCGTTGGTCGGGAGGGCATGCCTATATAGATGTGTGACATACACCGAGTAAAATATAACGTACTCTTAGCAGTTTCTGCTCTCCCAGCTTCCAACATGTTGGAGACGATGTCAAGACCATACTCCTGCCCCACGGCCATTAAAAATGGTAATGGGAAAATCAGTACGAGTTGACGGTGTTGGGCACCACTGCTGACCCCCCCCCCCCCGTCCCTTTTTACACAACTCTTGAAAATGAAGACTAGTGCAGCAGTTGGGTATCTTTACTGATGAAAAGTTTCGCCTACACAGTAGGCTTCTTCAAATACAAAGGGAGCAGTAGAAATGAAATAAAGATTGTGTATTCAGTCCATCAACCTTGAAGAAAAAGTATTTGAGGTGGTCAGTCCTCAGCCTGGAGAAGAGTTCAGCTCCATGGAGCTGAACTCTGTAGGTGAAAAGTTTCAACAATAAAGATACCCAACTGTTGCACATGTGCCTTAATTTACAACTTGTGTATTGTTGAAAATTGTATAAAATACCGACAACTTTTCCTGTCACTCGGGTAACAAGTAATAATTACTCAGGCTTATCTGCAAGCTAATCATTACAAAATAAATTTTAATATATTGTGACTATATTGAATTGAATAAATTCCACAATTTGCAAGTGTTATGAATCAAGAAACATATGCGGCATTATACACAATATACGTCAAGTCTTGGAGTGTGCAGCGACAGCATGAATCCCACACATGATCAAACAAAGAAACCTAAAGATACAAAGATATGCAACAAGAGTAGTGCTATAACTGAGGAGAATGGATGTGGCATGCAAAGAGTACGTAACCTTTATTCGGCGCATGTACACACCCTCATTGAAAGGCTATCTCCCCCAACCAGCGAACCAGATACTAAGGGTCGATGATGGGGTCCCGTTGTTCAATCAGTACCCAGGTTCCAGCCAACGAGATGTTGTTTTGGCAATCGCACGTGTTGTGGGTACCACACACCTATCTGCCCTTGTCATTCCCATTCTAGAGCTGGTTGAAGCACGGTTTGCTCTCTAGTGGCTTCTATTCTGTCTTGCTTACTGTGGAGTGCACTAATACCTATTGTTGTACATAGTGTATATAGTGTACATACTTCTGTTCTAAATTGAAGGATAATACAAGTCAAAAGTTTTTCTGCTGTGCTTATTTGCCCCCTTTACACCCAGGATAACAGACCTTTGGGACTTCTGGGTTGTAATATGGGTAGCCTGTCTGAGAGCTGGAGCAGGACTTAGAGCACAGGTTGAACCTAGGGTGACGCTGGAAGCAGGAACATTGTGTAGCTTGCTGTCTGGCATTGCATTAGCTTTGTCAACGCTTCATAAACTTTGCATGTCAATTGCCTTGCTATGGTCAGCCTTGCTAGTGTATGATCATTCAACAGCTCGCTACTAGCTTGTTCGGTGTGCTCGCTTTGCTACGGTCAATCTTGTTGTGTGAAGATTTTGCTGTCAGCTTTGCTATTGTGTATCCGCCTTGCAAGCGTATGTGCGTATTCTGCAGTCGTACTGTGCATAGCTACACGTGTCCTGCAAATAACGTGTTACGTTTGGGTACAAGTATTCTACACAACTTATACATTGGGGTATGCCAACTAGACGAGTCAGACGTCTGGTGTCGGCATATACTTTATTTAACTTGTCTAAATTGTCCCTACAGCGTTGTTGGCAAAATGCTCATTCCATTGGCATTGATTACGAACGCACTCTCACAGCTGCGCAACTTCGTACGCTGATAACTGACAAACTTCGTGAAGAGATGGCACATCAGACTTCTCCCTCTACGGGAGCCAGGAATAAAACTCCGAGGTTCTCGCAGGATGAAAATGATACATCAAAGGAAGCAAAATCGTCAGTCTCTCACAACAGGGTTGTCTGAAAGCGAATCAGCTGCGTTGGCAGTTTTCGCAAGTTGTAAATGACTTTAGTTTACAGAAAGCAGTACAGCTTGTTCCCCGCTTCAATGAGGCAGAACCAGAAAAATTTTTCGAAACTTTTGAAAAACAGGCTCGAGCCTCGAGGTGGCCGGAACAGCACTGGGCGTCGTTGGTTCACACAGCATTGTTTGGTAAGGCACAGGAATTTACGTCAGTGTTAAATGACACTGATTTTTCCGAATAAAAAGTGGTGAAGACCACACTTTTGGGAGCATATACATGTATCCCAGCTAAGTATAGAAAGTCCTTTAAATTAGGCAGACGACAGCTTGGTCAATCCCTGGTTGATTTTGTGCGACAGCAGACTAAAGCTTTTACCAGCTGGTATGAAGCAAGTGGTGTTGCAACCTTCGATGATCTCGTGCAGCTTATTCTGGTTGACAACCTGCCGGAGTCTGTGGGACCAGAGGTTAGTCTTTCTGCAGGATCGTGACTTAACCACTGCATTGGAGGCAGCCAGGTTGGCCGATACCTTTGAAACTAACTGCTCCTTGTCCAAGCGGTCCCATCTCTCTTTTCAACATCCTGGCATGAGCAGAGATCGTCAGCCTTGGATGATGAAGTGCCAGCCGGATGGAGAACGTCTACGTCAGCCAACTAAGTCACCTGGTGAGCCACGCTACTCAACTTATGGTCCACCTGGTGAGAGACAAACCACTCAACATGGTGCAACTCGACAACAGTATCCAGAGACACACCAGCCAGAGCGACACCAGTTACAACGTCAGCAGGGAGTTAAGGGCAAGCCTGTCGTTTGCTTCCTCTGTAATAAAGTAGGTCGCATCCGTCCCAATTGCCCCAAAAACCTCAACCAATAGGGAAAATCTATAGTGTTCCTAGTAACATGTCCTTGAAAGAAGTAGAGAAAGGGATGGCTCCTTATTACTGTCAGAGTCATATTTCCCTTCAGGAAGACTCAAAAACAACCGAAGTCAGAACCTTTCCGAGAACACCTCATTGCAATCCTCTGTTTTGCTGGAAGCATTCGGAGGAGCGATATTTTCTGTCCTCTTGCATAGAATTTATGTCCAGTGCAAATATTATACTGGATACTTGACTGTGGGTGTATCCAAAGGAATCCCCATGAAAGATGCCATGTTATTACCGGGTAATAACATTACCACTGCTAGTGTGTGTCCTGAACCCATAATGATTAATTCTTCTCCGGTGTTGGCCATAACTCGGGCAACATCCCAAGGATTGTCTTGGCGAGAATGCTGACCTATCCTTGGACGACTCTGATCTCGGAATAGCCAATTTGTTTTATGAGGAAAACTGGCCAGGGCCTTGTAAATTAAGTGAACAGACCCAGATCAAGCCTTCCTATTCAAGGGTTGCAGGACTGCCAGATATCTCTGTTTCCATGCCCGAGGGACTGTCCTTCCGGAAGGAACAACGAAAGGACCCTTCTTTGAATTTCGCTTTTCAGGCAGCCATGGGTAAATCCTTTTTGGATCATCTGGTCAAGTATAAACTTAAAAACGACTATTTGATCTGCACTGAGACTGGTAAGGAGATAGAGGGCCGGCAACTGTCAGACAGGTTAGTGGTTCCAACAAAGTTTAGACCTCAAATATTGAATATAGCTCATAATACTTCATTAGGAGGTCACCTAGGAATTACTAAAAGATTATATAGAATCACAAAAGAATTTTATTGGCCAAAATTAAGGCAGGATGTGAAAAATCATATCCGGTGTTGCCGTGTTGCCGAGACATTCCTCTCCAGCCTATACCTGCTGATGGAGAACCTTTTGCAGAATTATATATATATGTTTTTATTCTGTGTTCTATGCCCTGTTTCTGAGAGGTTTTTTTTCAGTCAGTCATGGTCAAGGACAACCATGGGTAGGTGGCCGAGTGATGTATGCCCAGCTGGATTCATATTTCGCATCATGCTGGTGCTGCCACCTATAGGCCAACCCAGCTCAGCCTGCATTATGCTTACACTGTCTCCTTCTGGCAGCTGAGCTCATTCGGTCAACAAGGTCTACTCCATCACTCTCTCCCAGGAATGGCCCTCTGAGCCTGGGAACTTGTGTTTTGGGCTTGGGCTCGCCCATCATGGCCTTGAATGGCGAGCCCTATTCACCTAACTTCGGCCCTAGGCACAGCAGTGGTTTTAGGCAGGTATCAGGTAGAATAGTGACTTACCTGGCTCATTGTAGTGGGAGCCAGTGATGTTACAACAACGAAGAGAGGCCGACAATGATACCTTAATTGAAGAGATGACGTCCAAAGTTTATGTTGTCTGCTTGGTATACATCGCCTGACGACTATCGCCTCGCTAATAGTCCGTAATTATTCATAGTAGAAAGGGCCTTTATTCCTTCTCCTGGAGATTGTCAGTGTACGACTCAGAATTCATGTATACACACTAAGAGGCCAAGAATGTTTCTGCATTCACGTGGTGTGGCCGGGCCGGATATCATCTAACCATTTTGTCACATGTCCAGAGGTCGAAATCTAAGTACAATCTGACTCTTGTAATTTCTGCAACATATGGGAATCTTTATTGAGGAAACGTTTCGCCACACAGTGGCTTCATCAGTCCAATACAAAGCAGAAAGGTGTAAGGGGAGGAGTTTGAAGTAATCAGTCCCTCAGCCTGGAGTCGATGTGTTCAGTCCATCAATCTTGTAGAATGTACAGCAAAGGGCCGTAGACGTGGCTTATATACTGTAGTCAGGTGAGGCAAAGCAGGAGGAGGCGGGGTCATAGTGGAACTAACCACAAGTCTAAGTAGGTCTTCGTCCAAAGGTTGGACAAGTGTTGAATTCTTTGTATCTAGATCCCATGATGCTGCAGTGTCCGACATGTGATAAATGGCTTAAAAAAACAAAAACAAGTGGCGAAACGTTTCCTCAATAAAGATTCCCATATGTTGCATAAGTATCTCAGTCTTCAACTTGTCGTTTTTTTAAACCATTTATCACTGCTGTAATTTCTGCTCTCTTTTTATGAGTGGTTATCTGGTGACACGATGTCTACAGGTGTGGATGCCGGCCATGACGACTGGATTGAATCAAGGAGTGTGGATTACCTACATATATGTAAGTCTGAGGTGCCAGCTGTGGAGTATGTAGCCCCATGGTATATTAACAACTTGGAAGCAAATTATTTTGAATTTTTAATAGCTTAGGGAAACAGAAGTACCCTCAGACAAACACGGGTATGTAAAATCTTGTGGATACTCCTGTATGAGTGTAAAATTCTGCCGGATAAGTGTGAATAGTGTGTGTCGATTATATCTTCTCTGGATCTGCTATCCCATTAGAAGGTGTCTATTTTGCAGGGTCAGAAACATGTGTTAAGATAAATGGGCATGTCTGGAATGCTCCAATTTAAAACAGCTGAGTGCAGGATGCTTGATTGTACGACATGTGAGCTTCATCTCTGTTAGTGCAACAAAGAATAGATCATGACTCTCCTGCTCGCCAGTGTGGGAATGTAGAGAGAAGGGTCTTAGCCCGTTGAGAGGGATCGCCGCCCCCGAGAGGAGGGTCATCGCACCCCCCTCTTCTTTGTTGAAGGAAATTTCTCCACAAACACAGTGTATGCCACAAGATTTGAAGCAGCCGTGACCACAATGTGTCGAGGTATTCATGACCAACGAGACGAGCGCAGGTAGGTATCGTCTCTCTCACGAGTAGCCGACGAAGGATTGAGCCTCACCACTTCTGGGGTTGAATAAATTAATAATGAATAAATTTACAATAGGAATTCATACAAGTAGTTCAGTATGTTCCACATTACTTGTGCCTGCTACTGTGGTTTGTGTACCAGCCTTCTGTGTGCTAGCTTCTTGCATGCTGTACTGCACTCAAAGATGCACTCTACCAGTTAATTTATCTAATGCTGTATTTCCGCTACTGGTATTTAAATATTAGAGGATTGGCAACAATAGACGCGCCCTCTCCCGTTCTTCTCTTTCTTCTTACCTTTCCTGGTACATCAGCCAGTGCTCTCGTGCGTGTCCCTCCTGTTTACATGGAACCGGAAATGACGTCTAAGCCCTCATCTGCACTTCCGTCCCCACAACAGACACAATCATCCCCCCATTCCCTCCATCCCTCCCTACCCGCCATCCCTCACTCCCTCCCCGCCCTGCAAATTAGTGGATGAATAATGCACATACTGATAATGTTGTATATTCATTGTATGGACTGTAAAGTTAACAAAACAGAAAAAGATTGATTGTGCATTTTAGCGTCGCCTTTTGCGTTTCCCTTGTTAACAACAGCAACAACCATGACATCCTAGCCAGTCAAATATAGATGGAGGCTAACAAACTATACTGTAAACAGACTACAGACTCACGATTCAAAAAACTGGTCTTTGAAATGAGCTAAGGTATGGCAAAATCCTTTGGTCTATAAATTTAATGGTGCAAGAAAGAGTAGTTACGAGTGTATCCAAGGATCTAGAAAGCAAGTGAAGCAAATGAAAGTCATGAAGTGGGACCAGAAGCTCAACTTCCTCAGACACAGGTAGATGAGTACACACACACGCGCGGGCGCGCGCACAAGGAACCTTAATAGAACTAGGGAAGGTGAGTGATAAGTGATTCACAACAGAATTTCTAGGTAACATGAAAAAATGCTAAGCTGATTGAGTTACATGTATAAAAGCTGACGAAAGACGTTGAAACTGTAATGGTATGAAATACCAACACGATGATGTGTGTGTGTATGTACTCACCTAGTTGAGGTTGCAAGGGTCGAGTCCGAGCTCCTGGCCCCGCCTCTTCACTGATCGCTACTAGGTCACTCTCCCTGAGCCGTGAGCTTTATCATACCTCTGCTTAAAGCTATGTATGGATCCTGCCTCCACTACATCGCTTCCCAAACTATTCCACTTACTGACTACTCTGTGGCTGAAGAAATACTTCCTAACATCCCTGTGATTCATCTGTGTCTTCAACTTCCAACTGTGTCCCCTTGTTACTGTGTCCAATATCTGGAACATCCTGTCTTTGTCCACCTTGTCAATTCCTCTCAGTATTTTGTATGTCGTTATCATGTCCCCCCTATCTCTCCTGTCCTCCAGTGTCGTCAGGTTGATTTCCCTTAACCTCTCCTCGTAGGACATACCTCATAGCTCTGGGACTAGTCTTGTTGCAAACCTTTGCACTTTCTCTAGTTTCTTTACGTGCTTGGCTAGGTGTGGGTTCCAAACTGGTGCCGCATACTCCAATATGGGCCTAACGTACACGGTGTACAGGGTCCTGAACGATTCCTTATTAAGATGTCGGAATGCTGTTCTGAGGTTTGCTAGGCGCCCATATGCTGCAGCAGTTATTTGGTTGATGTGCGCTTCAGGAGATGTGCCTGGTGTTATACTCACCCCAAGATCTTTTTCCTTGAGTGAGGTTTGTAGTCTCTGGCCCCCTAGACTGTACTCCGTCTGCGGTCTTCTTTGCCCTTCCCCAATCTTCATGACTTTGCACTTGGTGGGATTGAACTCCAGGAGCCAATTGCTGGACCAGGTCTGCAGCCTGTCCAGATCCCTTTGTAGTTCTGCCTGGTCTTCGATCGAGTGAATTCTTCTCATCAACTTCACGTCATCTGCAAACAGGGACACCTCAGAGTCTATTCCTTCCGTCATGTCATTCACAAATACCAGAAACAGCACTGGTCCTAGGACTGACCCCTGTGGGACCCCGTTGGTCACAGGTGCCCACTCTGACACCTCGCCACATACCATGACTCGCTGCTGTCTTCCTGACAAGTATTCCCTGATCCATTGTAGTGCCTTCCCTGTTATCCCTGCTTGTTCCTCCAGTTTTTGCACCAATCTCTTGTGTGGAACTGTGTCAAACGCCTTCTTGCAGTCCAAGAATATGCAATCCACCCACCCCTCTCTCTCTTTTGTCTTACTGCTGTCACCATGTCATAGAACTCCAGTAGGTTTGTGACACAGGATTTCTTGTCCCTGAAACCATGTTGGCTGCTGTTGATGAGATCATTCCTTTCTAGGTGTTCCACCACTCTTCTCCTGATAATCTTCTCCATGATTTTGCATACTATACATGTCAGTGATGCTGGTCTGTAGTTTAATGCTTCATGTCTGTCTCCTTTTTTAAAGATTGGGACTACATTTGCTGTCTTCCATGCCTCAGGCAATCTCCCTGTTTCGATAGATGTATTGAATATTGTTGTAAGGGGTACACATAGCGCCTCTGCTCCCTCTCTCAATACCCATGGGGAGATATCTGGCCCCATTGCCTTTGAGGTATCTAGCTCACTCAGAAGCCTCTTCACTTCTTCCTCGGTTGTGTGCACTGTGTCCAGCACATGGTGGTGTGCCCCCACCTCTCCGTCTTTCTGGAGCCCCTTCTGTCTCCTCTGTGAACACTTCTTTGAATCTCTTGTTGAGTTCCTCACATACTTCACGGTCATTTCTTGTTGTCTCTCCTCCTTCCTTCCTTAGCCTGATTACCTGGTCTTTGACTGTTGTTTTCCTCCTGATGTGGCTGTACAACAGTTTTGGGTCAGATTTGGCTTTCGCTGCTATGTCATTTTCATATTGTCTTTGAGCCTCCCTTATCATCTGTGCATATTAGTTTCTGGCTCTATGACTGCTGTACTTATTCTCCTGGGTCCTTTGCCTTCTATATTTCTTCAATTCCCTAGCACACTTGGTTTTTGCCTCCCTGCACCTTTGGGTAAACCATGGGCTCATCCTGGTTTTTTCATTATTCCTGTTACCCTTGGGTACAAACCTCTCCTCAGCCTCCTTGCATTTTGTTGCTACATATTCCATCATCTCATTAACTGGCTTCCCTGCCAGTTCTCTGTCCCACTGAACCCCGTTCAGGAAGTTCCTCATTCTTGTGTAGTCCCCTTTCTTGTAGTTTGGCTTCATTCGTCCTGGCCTTCCTGCTTCTCCCTCCACTTGTAGCTCTACTGTGTATTCGAAGCTTAAAACCACATGGTCACTGGCCCCAAGGGGTCTTTCATATGTGATGTCCTCGATATCTGCACTACTCAAGGTGAATACTAAGTCCAGCCTTGCTGGTTCATCCTCTCCTCTCTCTCTTGTAGTGTCCCTTACGTGTTGGTACATGAAGTTTTCCAGTACAACCTCCATCATCTTAGCCCTCCATGTATCTTGGCCCCCATGCAGGTCCAAGTTCTCCCAATCGATCTCCTTGTGGTTAAAGTCACCCATGATCAGGAGCTTTGCCCTGCATGCATGAGCTCTTCTGGCCACTCTAGCCAGTGTGTCAACCATCGCTCTATTGCTCTCGTCGTACTCTTGCCTTGGCCTCCTGCTGTTCTGTGGCGGGTTATACATCACTGCTATTACCACCTTAGGACCTCCAGAGTGAAGCGTTCCCACTATGTAATCACTTTCTTCTCCGCTGTCTCCTCTCTCCAGCTCATCAAAATTCCAGCGATTTTTGATCAGCAATGCCACTCCTCCACCCCCCCTGTTCCCTCTGTCTTTCCTCAGGATTTGGTATCCCGTTGGAAAGATGGCATCTGTTATCATACCTGTAAGCTTGGTTTCTGTGAGAGCTATGATGTCCGGTGATGCCTCTTTGACTCTTTCATGCCACTCCTCCCACTTATTTGTGTACTCACCTATTTGTGGTTGCAGGGGTCGAGTCATAGCTCCTGGCCCCGCCTCTTCACTGATTGCTACTAGGTCCTCTCTCTCCCTGCTCCATGAGCTTTATCATACCTCGCCTTAAAACTATGTATGGTTCCCGCCTCCACTACTTCACTTTCTAGGCTATTCCATGGCTTGACTACTCTATGACTCATCTATTGATTCATCTGAGTCTTCAACTTCCAATTGTGACCTCTTGTGTCCGTGTCCCATCTCTGGAACATCCCGTCTTTGTCCACCTCGTCTATTCTGTGCAGTATTTTATATGTCGTTATCATGTCTCCCCTGACCCTCCTGGCCTCCAGTGTCATCAGGCCGATTTCCCTCAACCTTCGTAGGACAATCCCCGTAGCTCTGGGACTAGTCTTGTTGCAAACCTTTGCACTTTCTCTAATTTCTTGACGTGCTTGACTAGGTGTGGATTCCAAACTGGTGCTGCATACTCCAGCATGGGCCTGACGTAAATGGTATACAGAGTCTTGAACGACTCCTTACTGAGGTATCGGAACGCTATCCGTAGGTTTGCCAGGCGCCCGTATGCTGCAGCAGTTATCTGATTGATGTGCGCCTCAGGAGATATGCTCGGTGTTATACTCACCCCCAGATCTTTTTCCTTGAGTGAGGTTTGCAAACTTTGGCCATCTAAACTATATTGTGTCTGCGGTCTTCTTTGCCCTTCCCCAATCTTCATGACTTTGCATTTGGCGGGGTTAAACTCAAGGAGCCAGTTGCTGGACCAGGCTTGTAGCTTGTCCAGGTCTCTTTGTAGTCCTGCCTGATCCTCATCCGATTTGATTCTTCTCATTAACTTCACATCGTCCGCAAACAAGGACACTTCTGAGTCTATCCCTTCCGTTATGTCATTCACATATACCAAGAACAGCACAGGTCCTAGGACTGACCCCTGTGGAACCCCGCTTGTCACAGGCGCCCACTTTGACACCTCATCACGTACCATGACTCGTTGTTGCCTCCCTGTAAGGTATTCTCTTATCCATTGCAGTGCCTTTCCTGTTATGTGTGCCTGATCCTCTAGCTTTTGCAGTAACCTCTTGTGAGGAACTGTGTCGAAGGCCTTCTTGTGTGTGTGTGTGTGTGTGTGTGTGTGTGTGTGTGTGTGTGTGTGTGTGTGTGTGTGTGTGTGTGTGTGTGTGTGTGTGTGTGTGTGTGTGTGTGTGTGAGCGCGCGCGCGCGCTCTTATATGGACCATTGATTGGTGATGCTTCGTCCACAAATGGGCTTTGCTAAGTCATCACTGTGTGTGTGGGGGGAAACGTGTTTAATAAAAGGTTCCACTGACTGTATTGGTCTCTTTCTGCCAGTGACAAGAACTTATCTTTGGCACAAAAGATATTCTAACACAGCTAACATTGAAGGAAGGATCTACAGCTCTAAGTGAGTCACTTGCTAACACACACAAGTCACACTCGCATAAGCAAACGCAACGCTTCGTTCAGAAACGGTGTCTCGTGACTGGTGCCGGAACTGCAATATGTGAACTACCAGGTAAGGTGCACCAGATACCGTGTGCACCCTTGTAAATGACAGCATAATAAACTTGGTAGTTTATTCCACGCATCTACAAGTCAATCGCCAGACCGTTGCTTTCCTGTATTTATAACTCTAAATTTAGCCGAATTGCATTCGTTGCTGCAATTCCTGTCTTGGAGAGAGAGATTTTCACGACGAAGATAAAGGCCCAAGAACTATAATTCAATTTATATTTCTAAGTAGGTAATTACAAACAAACTTGTATTTATTCTTGATCAGTTAATTGGGTTTAAAGCCTATCGACTACACGAGTCATTAAATATTAAATTCTCAAGGTATATAGTATATACACAGAGATACACCTCTTGATGTATATATCCTGTTGTTATACTCTTATAACCCACTCTAGATCTTAGCCTATTAACCCCCCTCCTTCCTTCCTCCCCCTTCTACCTAAACCACTTAGTAGCCATTAAGGAGTAATGAAGGGTTGGGGAGGGAGGCACCGTCGGAGCTACTGTTACGTAGCTGCGGTTCAAGAACTGCACAACAGGATAATTACTGGAATTTGTTTGTATATTCAGCAATAGAGGTACAGCAACAAGTGCAAGCACGTTTGAAAATACAGGTATAAATACATTGACAAATGCAGGTACATTTACAAGGAGAGGTACCGGCAAAAAGTACAGGTACCGGAAGAAAAGAAACGCTGACAAGTACACATACTAGCAAAGGAACACCAGTGCGAGTACAGTTGTAGACACAGGTACAGGGGGTCATAATTTCAAATCTATAAATAACCTTCACACGCAAAGTTGCTCATTTCGTAAACGTGAGAGGAACGTGGGACTCAATCGACTCCTCATGTGTAACTAACTACAGTTAAGACTGTAAAAAACGAAAGGTAAGACTAATGCGTAATTAACTACAGGCTTCGTGATCGGCCAGCTACATGGAACATCACACAGCTGTGATTTTTTAGTGCCAGGATGCGAAAAAAAAGACAAAATAATGTGAGTGCACAAGCACCTTGAAACCGTGCTAAACTGTAAACAAAACCACTGGCTGGCTCAATCACTGATATTAAAGACCAGCAAAGAAGCCATCATCATAACAATATAACGTCAATTATGTTTGCAAACATACAAGGTCTTAATACAAGTAGCAACAAAATACTGTTTTATTAGTGGACTATTTACTGAATCAAATTTACTGTTTGAGGTTTTCACAGAGACGCATGTAAAAGACTACTTTGACAAGCCTGGCCCATGACCGGGCTCCGAGTGTATTAAAACTCTTGAAACTCATCAAAGGAATAAATTATAGATCCTTGTGCGCAACCTGCTAAAAAAAAAAACTCTGGGAAGGTTGGGAGCCCGGACGTTAGAATCGCTCATCTACGCCGAGTTACTTAACACCATAAATGATTTAGTTGAAGTTTAGGCAGTAGAAAAAATGAAAACCAGAATTTACTTATAAAACTTGTTTGTAAGCCACAAGACTACAACTTCCCAGCAGTTCAAAATCTTCCAAACCCAGCCCCAAATATTTTGTTGCTAGGCGATTTCAATTTACATCTCAAATGGAAAGATGTAACACAAACTATACTAGCAGAAAAAAATCCCAGGAGCTAGTTCAGATGAGCAGTCTTACACAGTCGAACTATTATGACTCAACGATACATTCGCCTTAAATCAGCAAATAACGGAGCCGAGCAGACTAGAAAATACCTCTGACCATATATTCACATAGAATGAGGATCGGGCGCGAAACAATGGCGTCACTAACAAGTAATTCAGACCACATTATTATAATCATGGGGGAACGCTAAACCCGTAGGATTATACAGCACCGGGGGGGTGAATATTCAAGCTTAATTCGGGGAACCCGAGCACAGATCCAATTCCCTAGATCAAGAGCCCCTTACCAGCGTCAAGGAACCTCCCTTAAGGGAAATTCAATCCACAACCTCAACGAGGTTCAAACCTCCATACACACTAGCGTTCAGCTACCAGTCAGAGGGGTGTATACAACAAATACAATTTCAACAACAAAAACATTAACTAGAAGTAAATAAATCATAATGTTGGTGAAATATACTGGAAAGAAAATGTAACTGATATGGATTTGAAGCAGTATGTGGTGAGGATGGGCTCAGGGGCACTAGAAGTATGCTCTGGACACTTGTGCAACACTTGTGTATTTTTTATCCACAATAAAGATACCTAAGTGTTGCATTAGTGTCTAATTCACCAACCTTGTCGGTTCTCAGAACCAGCTGTCTACACTCTAGACAAGTACCATTAAAAAGAGGAAGAGAAGATACAAGTTAAAGAGAGGCGCTCCCTCTACAGATGAAGACGGGGAATTTCAGAACTTCTCAGTGTCTGCAGATTTTATGAAGAACGAAAAATAACAAGCAAGGGAAATAGAAAATAGTGAGCTCTGACTGACTGCATCAAAGCCCAAGAGAAATAGAGGGAACAAAAAGCCATAAACTAAACTGAGGAAATTCTAAATACTTCTCGTATATAAAATCCAGGGCACAAACCACATCCAGTATCAGGTCTTTGCTTAAATGAGATGAACCTACACTGATGACAACACAAACAAACGAGTGAAATACTGAACTTGCTAGACGATTGCGTGTTATGTGAGCCATTAATCAATCTAAAGATTGACAACCAAAGGATTTGCAAGGACGAGGCTCAAAACTCTGCAGACATCTCCATTATTTCTGAGATAGCCCCAAATGACTTCAAAAACGTCAATGACTGCATACCCGTGTACTCTTCCCCAGGCCCTGACTCTTGTAACTCCATATTCATCAAGAACTGTAAGAAACTATCTCATCCTTTGAATAGTCTATGGAGAAGGAACCCGGATATAGGAATCGTCCCACAGTCCTTAAAACGTGCTGACAAAGACCTACTCCACAATGGTGACAGTAAAGCAATCAAGGCTGAGGGACTGATCACCTATGAGGGCTGAGAGACTGATCACCTATGAAGGCTGAGAGACTGATCACCTATCAAGGCTGAGAGACTGATCACCTATCAAAGCTGAGAGACTGATCACCTATCAAAGCTGAGAGACTGATCACCTATCAAAGCTGAGGGACTGATCACCTATCAAGGCTGAGGGACTGATCACCTATCAAGGCTGAGGGACTGATCACCTATCAAGACTGAGGGACTGATCACCTATCAAGGCTGAGAGACTGATCACCTATCAAGGCTGAGAGACTGATCGCCTATCAAGGCTGAGAGACTGATCGCCTATCAAGGCTGAGAGACTGATCACCTATCAAGGCTGAGAGACTGATCACCTATCAAGGCTGAGAGACTGATCGCCTATCAAGGCTGAGAGACTGATCGCCTATCAAGGCTGAGAGACTGATCGCCTATCAAGGCTGAGAGACTGATCGCCTATCAAGGCTGAGAGACTGATCGCCTATCAAGGCTGAGGGTCTGATCACCTTCAATAAAGGCTGAGGGACTGATCACCTTCAATAAAGGCTGAGGGACTGATCACCTTCAATAAAGGCTGAGGGACTGATCACCTCATAATTACCTCCCCATCCCCATTGTCTCCGGTGTTATATTTTTCTGTATTCAACTGCAGAAGATTGTTGTGCGGGCGAAACGTTTCCGCAATAAAGATGCCCATGTGTTACACATGTGTCTTATTCATCAACCTGTCGGTGTTGTTTCTAATTACTGTAATGTAAAATTATACGGTCTTTAATGAAAACAACAGCAACGGCAATAACACACGCATGTTGCCGTCATTAATAACAGCAGAAAGAGCTGTAACAACCGAAGTAGCTGTAACCCTAGTAACAACAGCAATAGCTGTAACAACCCAAGTAACAACAGCAATAGCTGCAACTCAAGTAACAACAGCAATAGCTGTAACAACCCTAGTAACAACAGCAATAGCTGTAACAGATCATGTTACAGCAAAACAGAGGTAGCACACCATGTAACAGTAGTAACAGCTGTTACAAACTGTGACAACTGTTGTAAGAGACCCCAGTAACAGTAGCAACTGCTGTAACAGACCCTGTACCAGCAGCTGCAAAGACCATGTAACTGAAGCAGCAGGCCATGTAACAGCTGTAACATAGCATGTCATTGCACCAGCAATAGCTGCAACTGACCACGTAGAAGCACAGATGTAACAGACCATGCAACAGCAATAGCAGTGATGGGAGGAACAGCAATAGTGATGGGAGGAACAGGAAGAGCAGCTATGTCAGAAACAGTAGTATCAGTGTTGGCAGGAACAGCAGCAGCATTGACAACAGCAACAGCAGTGATGGTAGGAACATCAGCAGCAGTGATGGTAGGAACAGTACCAGCAACAGTGATGACAGGACTAGCAACAACAGTGACGGTAAAAACATCAGCAGTGATGGCAGGAACAGCAGCAACAGGAACAGCAACAACAGTGATGACAGAACCAGCAGCAGCAGTGACGGCAGGAACAGCAGCAGCGACAGCAGGAACAGCAGCAGCAGTGACG
This sequence comes from Cherax quadricarinatus, assembly GCF_038502225.1. Lineage (NCBI taxonomy): Eukaryota > Metazoa > Arthropoda > Malacostraca > Decapoda > Parastacidae > Cherax > Cherax quadricarinatus. The sequence goes on from NC_091328.1 coordinate 20,132,836, forward strand.
GCAGGAACTGCAGCAGCAGGAACAACAGCAACAATGACAGGACCAGCAGCAGCAGTGACGGCAGGAACAGCAGCAGCAGTGACGGCAGGAACAGCAGCAGCAGGAACAACAGCAACAGCAATAATGACAGGGCCAGCAGCAGCAGTGACGGCAGGAACAGCAGCAGCAGTGACGGTAGGAACAGCAGCAGCAGGAACAACAGCAACAGTAATGACAGGACCAGCAGCAGCAGTGAGGGCAGGAACAGCAGCAGCAGTGACGGCAGGAACATCAGCAGCAGTGAAGGCAGGAACAGCAGCAGCAGTGACGGTAGGAACAGCAGCAGCAGTGACGGCAGGAACAGCAGCAGCAGTGACGGTAGGAACAGCAGCAGCAGGAACAACAGCAACAGCAATAATGACAGGGCCAGCAGCAGCAGTGACGGCAGGAACAGCAGCAGCAGTGACGGTAGGAACAGCAGCAGCAGGAACAACAGCAACAGTAATGACAGGACCAGCAGCAGCAGTGAGGGCAGGAACAGCAGCAGCAGTGACGGCAGGAACATCAGCAGCAGTGAAGGCAGGAACAGCAGCAGCAGTGACGGTAGGAACAGCAGCAGCAGTGAGGGCAGGACCAGCAGCAGCAGTGACGGCAGGAACATCAGCAGCAGTGAAGGCAGGAACACACAACAGACTAGGAAGAAGCACAGTTAAACAGGTAATTACATTTGTACTACCTTACCTGCTAGGTAACGGCACACCTCCCAAGTGCCACACCTCTTCCTCACAAATGTCTTCCCTCTCCCCCAGTAATGATCCCCAACACCCTTCCGTTGAGACCGGCATCCCCCCCGTTAATAATTTAGTACCCTACCGTTGAGACCTCCATCCCCGTTAATAATTCAACACCCTACCGTTGAGACCTCCATCCCCCGTTAATAATTCAACGCCCTACCGTTGAGACCTCCATCCCCCGTTAATAATTCAGCACCCTACCGTTGAGATCTAATTCAGGACCCTACCGTTGAGACTTCCATTTCCCCGTTAACCCCCCTCCCCTTCCCTTGAGACCCCTCCATCACTAATCACCCACGTAACAGTTACTCCAGCTCTGCTGGAACAAAAGCTCTCAAGCTGCCGCAGCTGCCTTACTGAAGTCTCCCAGCACACACTGACACACTTTCTTACTTAACAAGAGAAACTCATCCTGCGTGAAGGAACATGACCAAAACATTGCTACTTCTTGTCCCCACAGTGTAACACAGTGGGGGTACTACCACTGTGTAACAGTCGTGTAAGAACAGTAGGGGTAACACCACTGTCACAGTCGTGTAGCAACAGTGGGGGTAACACCACTGTGTAACTGTCGTGTAGCAACAGTGGGGGGTACCACCACTGTGTAACTCGTGTAGCAACAGTGGGGGTACCACCACTGTAACTGTCGTGTAGCAACAGTGGGGGTACCACCACTGTAACTGTCGTGTAGCAACAGTGGGGGTACCACCACTGTAACTGTCGTGTAGCAACAGTGGGGGTACCACCACTATGTAACTCGTATAGCAAGTGGGGGTACCACCACTGTGTAACTCGTATAGCAATAGTGGGGGTACCACCACTGTGTAACTCGTATAGCAACAGTGGGGGTACCACCAATGTGTAACTGTCGTGTGGCAACAGTGGGGGTAACACTGTGTAACTGTCGTGTAACAGCATAATGGGGGTACCACCACTGTGTAACTTGTGAAACAGCAACAGTAGGGGTAACAGCACAGTGGGGGTATCACTACCACCACTGTGTAACTATTGTGTAGCAGCACAGTGAGGGTACCACCACCACTGCGTAACAGTCGTGTAGTAACAGTGGAGGTACCACTGTGTAACTGTCATCTAGTAACAGTGAGGGTACCACCACCACTGTGTAACAGTCGTGTAGTAACACAGTGGGGGTACCACCACAACTGTGGGTGTACCACCCCTGTGTAACAGTCATGTAGTAACAGTAGGGGTACCACCACTGTGTAACAGTCGTGTAATAACACTGGGGGTACCACCACCACTGTGTAACAGTCGTGTAACAGCATACTATGGAGAGAGAGTAATTATATTTATCTACAAATTCCCTTGATATATATTTACACATTATTTTAATCCATACTATGGATGCCACCTGTTGTGTCCTCTATCTACACTTACTCTAGTTGGTGGTATTACTTTCTTTTTCATGTTTCCTAGTTTTTTCACCTTTTCCTTTTTTGTTTAATTATTCCTGATTTTTTAAATATTTAGAGAAAGTGAGTGGAGATAGGAACTGACTCTTTAAAATGCGAGGACCAGGGACCAAGAAACACAGGGAGGTAGTAAAATGAAACTAATTAAACGAGGAAGTGGCTGAAACAAATACAATACACAGTTTTAAGAGTAGGTATGATACGTTCCAAGAGGCCAGAAGCCAGTAATGCAAATACACGAAGCTTAAAATGCTGAGTGAGGAAGACAAACTGAACCAGGCAAACAGCTCTTGGTACACTAGTGACGTACCAAGAGCTGATGGTACCACGAGATGTTGCTATACAACATCCCGTGGTACACATGTGGTACTGTATTTTTGTGTTACGCATAGAAGGATACTTTTTTGATACACTTAAAAATTTATTTTGCTAAATTCTTATGAAAGAACCACAGAGGTAAATAACAGACAGCTATGCATGAACTGAATGTTCCTAGATTTTACGAAAGAGTCACAAGATAATACACAGGGCTGCATGAAATGCATGTTCCTAGACCAACGAAAGAGCCACAGAGACAGGGATGAATGAACTGCATGTTCCTAGACCAACGAAAGAGCCACAGAGACAGGGATGAATGAACTGCATGTTCCTAGACCAACGAAAGAGCCACAGAGACAGGGATGAATGAACTGCATGTTCCTAGACCAACGAAAGAGCCACAGAGACAGGGATGAATGAACTGCATGTTCCTAGACCAACGAAAGAGCCACAGAGACAGGGATGCATGAACTGTACGACAACACTGAACATGATTGACCTAAAAGTAAAAGTTAGGAATCAAATATCGTGTGCTCCGACCCGATGATCAGGAAGTCCAGAAAGACTGCAACGAGTACCTTACAGTCATAAACATCAGTATAGGATGAATCAATATGCGCCTCTGTACAATTTAGACTACCTCCCACAAGATGAATATCTGGTGAGTAATAAAGCTATTTAAGTTATCGAAGCTAATGCGAGGATCCCAAAACAATCAGTAACGGGAACACTTGTTCCTACCGATCCCGTACTACAAACGAAGTAACGGCAATACAACAGACTTCAATAATCCACCTAAAAACAAACGATACTGAAGACGAAAACACCGGTACATAAACGATACTAAAGACAACACCAGTACAGCTCAAATAAGGTGATGTAGGTAACAAATCTCAGCTTGTAAATAAAGTTAGGAACCCTTATGATAATCTTGTCAAACCCTCTGTAAAAAAAATTACTAAAGATTTAAACACCAATACATAAACGATACTAAATACTATCAAATAAACCCAGCAACATCAAATGCAAAATCATTAGTTATTCACCTAAGGATGAGTTAGTAGTAGAGGAGAAAGAAAGAATATATGGAAGCAGGGAGGGAAAGAGGAAGGAAAAGATGAGAGGGAACAAGGAAGTAAGGAAATTAGGTAGGGATAGAGAAGTGGAACGAAGGAAGGAAGGAAGGGGAATGATAAGATAATGAGGTAAGGTGTCTCTTGTCACCTCCCCTACATGTTATTGACATTCCACTTCACCCTCCAGTATCCACGGTCAGTTTGCCCATCCCCAGCCAGGCACCTCTCTTGTAGTAGCACCAGCTGCTCCACCACCTGCACTCTATCACACACATACCACCAGCGGCTTCACCACCTGGACAGGAAGACAAACAGAAAACAGCTGTAGAATACACAGATTTTGCAAAAGCCTTTCACATGTGCTATCATTGTGTAATAGCGCACAAAATGCATGCTAAAGGGATAACTGGCAAAGTGGGCAGATGGAGCTTCAACTTTCTAACCAATCGAACACAAATAGTTAAATCGGAAGCTGCCAGTTTCCCCCACCATGTTCCTCATCCTATCAGACTGCATGAAACTATCATCCACTGAGGACACGGCAAATCTCTAAGAAGATATAAACCAAGTTTTCCAATGGGCAACGGAGAACAATATGATGTTCAATGAAGACAAATTCCAACTACTCCGTTATGGAAAACTTTAAGAAATAATAGCTAGAACTGAGTATACTACAAACTCTAATCACACAATAGAGCGAAAAAGTAATCTGAAGGACCTGTGAGTGGTAATGTCTGAGGATCTCACCGTGAAGGATCACAACAGTGCCACTATCACATCTGCAAGGAAAATGATAGGATGAATAATGAGAACGTTCAAAACAAGAGATGCCAAGCCAATGATGATCCTTTGTAAATCACTTGTTCTCTCTAGGCTGGAATACTGCTGTACATTAATATCTCCATTCAACGCAGGTCAAATCGCAGATCTAGAGAAATTACAGAGAACCTTTACTGCAAATACAAGTTCCGTCAAACACCTTAACTACTGGGAACGCTTGGAAGCACTTAACTTGTACTCACTGGAGCGCAGGCGAGAGAGAGACGTCATAATCTACACCTGGAAAATCCTAGAGGGACTGGTCCCTGATCTGCACACAAATCTCTCCCTACGAAAGCAAAAAACTGGGCAGGCGGTGCAACATACCCCCAATGAAAAGTAGGGGCGCCATTAGTACACTAAGAGAAAATACATTAAGTGTCCGGGGACCAAGACTGTTCAACAGCCTCCCATCAGCCATAAGGTCTGGTTGTCTTCAAGAAGGAGCTGGACAGATACCTAAAGTCACTGCTGGATCAGCCTTGCTGTGGTTCCTACGTTGGATTACGTGCAGCCAGCAGTAACAGCCTAGTTGATCAGGCCCTGATCCACCGGAAGGCCTGGTCATGGACCGGGCAGCGGGGGTGTTGATCCCCGGAATACCCTCCACGTAGACCTGTCATCTCCCTCACACACCAGTAACACCAGTCATCTCATTCGCACACCAGCAACACCATCAATGTGATACTTTCCCTACAAACACAAGTGAACGTGCTCTCACACATTATATAAACAGGTCTAAAAAAAGTGTGAGAACTACAAAATAGTTTCAAAATGCGAGTTATGATGAAAGGCTGAGAATACTAAAGATGAACAGGTTGGCTGATAACACGAAAAAGATTGTCATGATAACTACATACAAGGTAATAAAACACTTGAAATAATAGGGAAGATTTTTTAGTATCTGCAACAAAAGAAAAAAGAGGACAGCTGTAAATTGAGAACCGACGTTCATCACACACCCACTGGCATGTCTTCTTGACCAGGGAACTGGTAATTCTGAAGACAGCAGTTCTGGGGCCCTGTTGTTGTACTGTCCAGTTCAACCAACTAACAGCACGAGAGCGTGCTCTTCAGCGGTGTCCGTTCGTCCGTCCAAATCACTCTCCCTTACGCTGGTCCAAACCACTACTCCTGCTATGAGTGGCTCTTTGTTGTCTTATCATTATACTAGTAATTCAACTTTGTAAATACTGTATATAGTAGTAAAAGAATATAAGAGTAAAGAAAAACTACCCCTTCTGTGTTTGTCTTGTCCTTATATTGCCAGGTTGTTCTTTGACTGCTGACTTTGGTTACGATCACGTGCAACACACCTAGTATTAAATGCTGCAACTATTAGAATTGTTTTAAAAATGTATAATGAATAAGTTACTGAACACGTGATAGCTCGTGGTGTATAAACATGCACACACCGCTAGCACACACATGCACATGTATTTACACACCACTACTCTTCCTCACATAGGTGAATGACCTACAAGAGAAGAACTTTTCCCAGGTGTCATTATTTGTTAAAAATGTAAAGCTAATGTGAATAAGAATAATGTACAACTAATGAGAATAACAACAAGCTTATCGCCAGAAATACACACAAACCTAATAACGTCAGAAGCACATGCAGGATTAGCTAACCTCAGAATAACATACAGGAACTTCAATAAAGAATCCTTTAGAACCACATATATGACATATGTTAAGTCAGCCATTGAGTATGTGGCCCCAGCATGGAGCCCAAACCTGGTCAAACACAAACTCAAAATGTCGAAAGGTTTGCAACCAGACTAGTACTAGAACTAAGAGAAATGAAGTGAGGAAAATTTTAATGAATTGAGCATAACGACCTTAGAAAAGAAAAAAAAAGAATATTATTACTTTAACTTAATGTGAATGATAAGGAAGATAGGAACAGACTATCTGAATTAAGAGAACTGTGATCAATGGGACACAGGTGGAAGCTGAAAACGCATACGAGCCATAGGGACGTAAGGAAGCATTTCTTTAGTGTCAGGGAGGTTGAAAAGTGACATGACTTAGATGAGGCAGCGGTGGAGGTAAATTTAAGAGTTTCAAGAGTAGACATCATAAAGACCAAGAGGACAGAAGCCAGTGATGCTTATCATAGTAGAAGAATTGAGACACTTATGCAACACATGGGAATCTTTATTGAAGAAACGTTTCGCCACACAGTGGCTTCAGTCCAATACAAAGTAGAAATGGGTAAGGAGAGTAGAAGTATGAGGTAATCAGTAACCTGTTCTGTGTTCAGTCCATCACTCTACAAGAGTGATGGACTGAACACATCGAATCCAGGTTGAGGGACTGATTACGTCATACTTCTACTCTCCTTACCCATTTCTACTTTGTATTGGACTGATGAAGCCACTGTGTGGCGAAACGTTTCTTCAATAAAGATTCCCATGTGTTGCATAAGTGTCTCAATTCTTCAACTTGTCGGTTTTCAAAACCATTCATCACTTATCATAGTAGTCTAGGAAGCGGGGCCAGTAGCTAAGTCTCGATCCCCGCAAAGATAACTTTGTGATTATAACGCGATGAATACACGTGCATACTTCGTACGTAGACACACACACACACACACACACACACACACACAGTAGGGTGGCAGAACATCAAGAAGGAAACTATGTGGCAGTCCAGAACAAGGTCGGTGTCACGCTCACTGCTCGCCAACCTTAACCACTTGAAGAATGTGAAAGGTACACACAAGGTCCGCAACCACTTCAACAACTATCAGCTATACACTTTATTTAAAAACTATTTTTAAAAACATCGACCGTTTTCCACCAAGCAGAATGAACTAACAAAGAAAAGACATTCAGCATCATTTGTTTCCTAGCCGAGTTTACAAATGGGCAAGTACATTATAATACGGTACTGACCCACCGAAAAACATTTTCACCTGACTTGTGCAAGCACTGTACTTTCCAACATCTCCACACTCAAACAAAAGCTCAACCAGGTCGAGCCCTCTATCCAGGTCACACTCGACGAGGAGGTCGACGGTACTCTACCTTTCCTTGATCTTCTATTCTGTAAATGGGTTGGGTTAGGTAAGATTTTTCAGGAAACAAGACAGGTGTTTCCTGACGCGGGTCTTAAATCATATGATGACCCGCTGTTAGAACTTCTGATCACCTGACCGAGGCCTTCCGTTCGCTTACCGGTCCACCCCTTTAAAAATTATGGTTATTATATATATTACAACCATTTTTTTCTGTAAATGGGATAATGAACCATATTTCATAGTCTATCGCACACCATCCAGTCAACAAGATCTTCACTACTATTATTACATACACCAAAGTCCAGACCTCTACAACACAAATGTCCTCAAAGATTTGTTAAGTTATACCATGAACTAAGGAAAGATCCTGGACTTCACCTTACGAAATAGACAAAGTAAGTGTGATAGCAATTACGAACAGGGTAGATTATAGTGGAAAAATGAACATAGAAGAGAGGGGTACTTACGTGCCTCTTAAAGTTGCGCCATCATAAGTTTCTTCCCACGTGCTCTACGTATCTGCAGCAGTGAATTTCTAGAATACATCTTTTCTAAACTTGATTATCGTTATCATTTCAACAGAGACTGCAAGCACCGTGCACACATCTTCAATTTACTTACACGATACAAAGGTAAGAAGATACAGTCCTCCCTAACAGCTTTATTGTTGTTAGGTAAAAGAACATAAGTGCATCTAATGTGACATTTTATTGTGGCAAAGTTTCGCTCTCCAAGAGCCGTTAAAAACAATACAGGGACACAGAGGGGTATATATAGGTACAGAGTGAAGAGCAAAGCTCCTGGAGAGCGAAACGTTGCCACAATAAAATGTCACATTAGTTGCACTTGTTTCCTTTTACCTAACATAATGTCGGTAATTCTACCGACATTATTACAACTTTATTGTTAAACCACATCTCTAGCATTCCCTCTAACACCAAATTCCAAGTATCCACAAACGTCTCCACTACATAGACATTACTTCTAAGGGACACCAAGTCAATAACCACGGCAGTAGTATACACAATCATTTGCAACGACTGTGAACAAATATACATGGGAGAAACATCAAGAGCCCTCCACACACGCAATTCTGAAAACAGAATGGACCACTTAAACAACGTTTGTGTTTTAGAGAAACTCCCACAAACACTTGATCAATGAGAACGACGCACGACTCCTCAAAGAAGTCACTTAAAAACCACGATGTTTGAATCATCACTCAACGGCATATCCAACAATTTCAACCAGAACAACGGCTTCTACAACATAGCAACAGGTCATAGTATGGAGGAACACTGCAGCAAACTTACTTATCCATGCTAGGAATGTCCTTGAATCCAGCCTCTTCTCATCCACTTATTCATTTAACCTATTAACCTATTTTTAGACTATCCAAGAAGTCATGTCGCTACTCCCACTATATAGTATATGTGTACATCGTCTCTCCCCGGATTGTCACTTGATACAGCAGTGTGTGTGGGGCGGAACGTTGTCAATAAAGGATCCCATTATACTACAATTGTCTCTAATCTCTCATGTCGGTAGTGTATACCATTTATTTCCAAGAACTGATCCATCAACCTCCCTCCTTTCCTCTCTTTTATTTTTACACAAGAGTTTTACTAGGTTAGGTTGAGGGGCTTTTAACTTTATTTACAGACAGTGATATACAGATAGGGAACAGGATGTAGTTGGAGCCATCTGTGGGTCAGAGATTTCATTTGATCAACTTACTATTTCGTTGATGTCATTCTGTACGAACATGTTCCTGACTCGTGTCATCCTAAGAATAAATGATCTCAGATGAAATGATGTTTTTGAGAAGGGTGCAGTCAGAGTGAAGCTGATGTTTGCTGCCCGTCTTACTGTGTAGAAGCTCGCTCCTCGCTGTCCGCAGAGTGAAGCCAAGTGTGGTACCTTCTCAATGTTGGCCTTGTACATAACAGTAAGGCCACCTACACCCTTCCGGTGTTGAAAGCTCTGCTGAAATGACAAGATCTGTCCAGGCGAGAGATGAGTAGTCTTGCTCTGTTCAGGCAGTCCAAGAAAGTGGAGCACTCAATCTCTCTCTCTCTCTCTCTCTCTCTCTCTCTCTCTCTCTCTCTCTCTCTCTCTTTACACAGGGTTTGACAAGGTTAGGTTTCGTCTCTCTCTCTCTCTCTCTCTCTCCTTCTTCCTCATCTCCCTCCCTCCTTCCTCTTACCACCTACCCCTCTACCTCCTCCACCTCTTCCCACCACATAAAAGCTTGTAGATGACTGGTTCAGAGAACCGACACCGATAAATTAGACATGTGCAACTCTTGGGTATCTTTATTGAGGAAACTTTTCGCCACACAGTGGCTTCATCAATCCATACAAAGGAGAATCATGACGAACAGGAGGAGAATGAGGGAATCAGTCCCTCAACCTTGAGTCGATGTGGTCAGTCCATCTATCTTGAATAGAATACAGCATATGTGCGGAGAAGTAGCTTATATACTGTAGGCAGGAGAGGTGCAGCAGGCGTAGGTGGTGTCACATTTGTTCAATGTGGAAGTAGGTCGTGCCCAAGGGTTTGGCAAGCGAAGAATTCCCAAGTATTAAGCGAAACGTTTCCTCAATAAAGATACCCAACAGTTGCACATATGTCTAATTTATCAGTGTTGGTTCTCTGAACCAGTCATCTACAATCCTGTCAGACACTACAACTTCTTGGGATCTTAATACTTGGTAATTCTTCGCTTGCCTAACCCTTGGGCACGACCTACTTCCACACTGAACAAATGTGACACCACCTACGTCTGCTGCACCTCTCCTGCCTACAGTACATAAGCTACTTCTCCGCACATATGCTGTAATCTATTCAAGATTGATGGACTGACCACATCGACTCAAGGTTGAGGGACTGATTACCTCATTCTCCTCCTGTTCTTCATGATTCTCTTTTGTAAGGACTGATGAAGCCACTGTGTGGCGAAACGTTTCCTCAAAGATACCCAAGAGTTGCACGTGTCTAATTTATCACATAAAAGCTTCACTTGTCACATAACATGATGTATCTTCTTCACTCATTGCTTCACAATGGATAGATTTTCTCTTATACCTTCATACCTTTGATGTGTTTCCAGAGTCTTTCTACGCATCTTCTGGTAAGATGCTGAATAATCTGGGACCACGAATGTTGATACAATTTTCCCTTACCGTGCCCACTGCACCCCTGGTTTTCACAGGGTTTATTCTGAACTTCCTATCTTTCTCGCTCCAGTATGTTATGGCTGTGTGCAGATTTGGGACATGGCCCTCAGGTACCTTCCATGCATCTTTCTCTCCTCCACTCCAGTGAATATATATTTAAGACTAAGGCGTTCCCAGTAATATAAATTCTTTATTGGCTCTATGCGCTTCGTAAATGATCTCTGTATTTGTTCCAGTTCTGATATTTCTCCTGCCCTGAACGAGGACGTCAACACTGAGCAATATCCCAAATGAGGGAACACTAGCAATTTAAAAAGTGTCACCATCAGAATTATTTCCCTTGTTTTGAAGGTTTTCAATACCCACCCCGTCATCCTCCTGGCTGTCGTGATCTTTGTCTTATGTTCTTTGGAAGAAGTTCAACTGACATAATTATTCCCAAGTCTTTCACGTGTTCCTGTCCTTCTATTTGACGATCCTAGTGAGTTTTGTATACAGTGTTCCTTTGGTGTTCATTCTTTCCATACCTCAGCAGCTGGAACTTATCACCACTGAACGTCATGTTGTTCTCCACTGCCCACTGAAAAACACTGCTTATATCTTCCTGTAACTTTTCAGTGTCGTCTACTGCAGTGACTTTCATGCTTATTTTTGTGCAAATGATGATACAAAACTGTGACGGTGGTTTTATGTCTGCTGTAATAATGATCACTTAAAATGAAGTGGCTAAGAACTATCATTATTTATCATCAGTTTACTAAACCATCATTATTCATCAGTTTACTAAACCATCATTATTCATCATCAGTTTACTAAACAATTAATAATTATCATCAGTTTACTAACCCATTATTTATAATGATTTTACGGAAAGTAACCAATGAAAATTAATAAAAAAGCTGGAAGAAAAGCTGACGTAAACAATGGTTAACTATTAAATTTAAATGACAAAGTAAAAACATAATTTACTAAAATAAAAGCTAATTATGCTTTTATAACAGGGTGATTAAGAGGTTAATTACTAGAGGATATCCCGGTGACTCACCCGAAGCAACTTGGTACTTCATGACATACATGTGACTCACCTGAAGCAACTTGGTACTTCATGACATACCTGTGACTCACCTGAAGCAACTTGGTACTTCATGACATACCTGTGACTCACCTGAAGCAACTTGGTACTTCATGACATACCTGTGACATCACCTGAAGCACTTCATGACTTGTGACTCACCTGAAGCAACTTGGTACATGACATACCTGTGACTCACCCGAAGCAACTTGAATGACATACCTGTGACTCACCTGAAGCAACTTGGTACTTCATGACATACCTGTGACTCACCTGAAGCAACTTGGTACTTCATGACATACCCGTGACTCACCCGAAGTAACTTGGTACTTCATGACATACCCGTGACTCACCCGAAGTAACTTGGTACTTCATGACATACCCGTGACTCACCTGAAGCAACTTGGTACTTCATGACATACCCGTGACTCACCTGAAGCAACTTGGTACTTCATGACATACCCGTGACTCACCTGAAGCAACTTGGTACTTCATGACATACCCGTGACTCACCCGAAGCAACTTGGTACTTCATGACATACCTGTGACTCACCTGAAGGAACTTGGTACTTCATGACATACCTGTGACTCACCTGAAGCAACTTAGTACTTCATGACATACCTGTGACTCACCTGAAGCAACTTGGTACTTCATGACATACCCGTGACTCACCTGAAGCAACTTGGTACTTCATGACATACCCGTGACTCACCTGAAGCAACTTGGTACTTCATGACATACCCGTGACTCACCCGAAGCAACTTGGTACTTCATGACATACCTGTGACTCACCTGAAGCAACTTGGTACTTCATGACATACCTGTGACTCACCTGAAGCAACTTGGTACTTCATGACATACCTGTGACTCACCTGAAGCAACTTGGTACTTCATGACATACCTGTGACTCGCATGTTTCACTTTACTTGTTCCAGGTTGTCACAATTCAAACTGTCCTCCTATCTAACTTGCAAAGTCCTCAAGTAATTAAGTCCTTTGCTATTCCTTTGATGAGTTTTGAGTCCCTACTCCCGGAACCCGGCCAAGGTGCAGGCTCGTCTGGTGCTAGCTTGATCAACCAGGCTCCAAATCTCCAACAATTATGGTCTTTACCAGCCATCACCTTCATCTCCTTTAGTCTCTTATAATGAGCAACGCTCAGCTCACCAATAAATCCTGGTTGCAAACCGTTATACTTTTCCAAGCATTTGAAAGTGTTTGATAAGGTGGTGGCTTACTATTGCTTCTCTATGTTTTCTATCTTTGTTCTATACTACTTTTTCTTTGTTCTATACTTTGTTTTCTATCTTTGAAGTACTCCTTGATGCACAGAAATAGTTTTGTATTTTGTATTTTCGCCTGTTCTCTTTTGTGATTTCGTCTCTGTGTTTAACGATGTGTGAGTTTAATATGAAAAAAGTATCTCACATGCAATAAATTAAACAATTTGGTAACTACATTCAACAAAAATAAAGTAAAACATAAACAAGGATCAAGAGAACTGCTTAAAAAGTGTTATTGGAGCATGACAGCGGGTAAGAAAAAGCAAGCATAAGAAGCCCTTCAAGGACGCGTGACGAGGAACCACCAGCAGCCAACACACTGCTTACAAACTTCTACTGACATTTACTAGAAGCTTAGCCCTACCCACCTGTGTGGTGCTTGTTATTATTCCTTTCATATTTCCTTTCCAATTTATAATGCATGTTTAGAGACTGGGTCACGGAGGCGATAATCGGCCAACTATAAACAGATACAAGTCACTATTAATAACTCGGCTGAAAACACTACCTACCTCAATGTTTGCCAGAGGAGAGTAGAACACCCTCTAACTTCTCCCGCATGCAGCCAATTCAAGGTTGCCTGTCATACCACCACCCCAACTCTCCTATACTGATGCGAGATCCCTGTTCCCAAAGCAGTTTGAATCACGACGATACATGGGGAAATACATACCTGCATCAGGGCCCAGAAACACAGAAGAAACTACTACATAACACTGAGGGACCTCCTGAGACAACATGTAAGGGAACCCACAAGGATGAAGTTGACGAATAAGGATAAGCTTAGTGCCAAAGCAAATAACACACTATATAGTAGCCACTGGAGCAAGTGACAACCATGCTGTGACATTTCACTAAAAAGGAAAAGATGAGAAACTTAAAAGAGTAACGGTTAGGGTTGTCCAAAAAAATTAACTTTTTATTTCTACCGCTCCCATTCCCTAAAGCTGTGGTTCTTAACCACTGGGCCGCAACCCATTTGAATTGGGTAGCCAAGGGACTAAGATTTTACTAATAAAATATTATTATTATTATTATTATTATTATTAGTTATTATTAATTACTACTTCCAGGATTATTTCATAGTGTTAAGTAGTGCTTTATTCTTTTCAGGTTGGTTACTTCATACTTGGAAATTAAGGCTAAAATCCACATCACACACACTAGTCGTTCCTCCATGAAACGACACCGACAGCAGTACTGCAGCAATGTAAAAATAGCACTAAAGGCTGGAGAATTTTCTATTCATTGTTCATTGGCATGGAATGCTCATTCCAGATCTTATGATAATGACTTCCAGTCATTGTCAGCACTACAAATGGACAGTGTCAGCTGCTTGGAACCCCAAGCTTGCTATTGGAACAGGTGAAGAACCAATGATTGTTCTTGCTCGGCTTCCCAAAAAATAGAAAACTACAGAGTGTATGGAATGTCCTTTGATATGACTGCCTCAAACACTTGACTATTCTCAGGTGTATGCGTTGACCAGAGATTGGGAAAGAACTTTGTTCATTTTGCTTGCCGCCATCACATGATGGTAGATGATGATGATGACGACTAGGGGTCTTCAGCGTTTGCTATGGACCACCAACATCAGGCCCTGGTATTTCTTTGTTCAAGAAGTTCACACCAAAATGGAATTTCATTACCAGTCTGGAGATAAATGAGAGACTCTTATCCTCTTCTTATTCCACCCTTTTCTGCACTGGACTGAAGAAGCCAATGTGTGGCGAAACGTTTCCAGAATAAAGATACCTAAATGTTACAAAAAGTGTCTTATTTGATTAACGTGTTGTTTCTGTAACCCATTTATTTACACCAGTCTGAAGAATGAAGAGATTCTGCTGGTCACTGGCCAAAATGACAGAAGCGCTTCAGTTAGCACACAAAGCTCTGGAATCAAGAAAACATCGAAACTACTAAGAATTTAACGAATTGTCTATCCTCTTCCTTGGATCGAAGAATCCCGGGTACTGTTCCAAGCGTCGAGAAGCACGGCATCAAGCATGATGGATGGCGCAAGTCTTGTCCTGCCTGAAGATGAGAATTTCAGAATCAGCTGGAGAATCTCACTCAAGAAAAAACTTACCTAAAAGATGCGTGTCTGCAGTGATCATCAGCCTGGAAGCCTAGATTATTGCCCTGATCGTTGCTGGAGCGCCAATCAACGATCTATAACTCCTTTAAAAACTTCAAAGCCTCCAGCGTCAAAATTCGAAGCCCACTAGTGGTACTTGTTGGAGGAACTGTTAGGATTGGCACTGTTTGATTCTTCCGTTTATGCAGACAGTAAAAAGGCAATTTTGAAGTTAATTGAAGAGAGGGAAGACTACCACTACCTCCCGAAGCTTGAGCCTTCCACGCTGAACTCCTTCAAGGTTCTGCAGGCCTTCAAAATCAACTGCGTTTTTTTTTCGCAAAGATCTATCAACTTGGAACTCAGATAAAGACTTCAAAAAAGCTCTCTGGAAGGTGGGAAACATCAAGGTAGTCAGTGAACATGCCGACAGCAGTGTTGCTCTAATTCAGTACACAAGCACACCAAGAACGTAAAACAATTCCAATGCCTATTGGAAGTTGTCAATAACCATCGAAAGAAATTTCCTGGAGCTACAATGAGTCATCTGGCAAGTGGTCAACAATGAGTTGTCTGACCAGCCACGATACCCCCCGCCTTGAGTGGATAATACCCATCCAAGATGGGGGAAGGGCAGTCCTCAGGTAGTAACTTCAACCTTTTTGAGTCACCCATAAATATTAACCGAACCAGCACAAATTTTATCACTATGATAGTCTCATGAAGGGAGTGGGAACATACAAATTATAAAATAGATTTTTCATCTTTCAACAGACAGGACCACTCAAGTAACGGTATACAAAACACAAGAGAGTCACCATATAAAAAGAATAGAAAATGTGAAAGATCTAGGGATAATGATAGATGACTTGGAAATAATGTCATTGGTAACACTATTCGAATCACTAGTGCACTCCCACTTGGCGTACTGCTGAAGTGTTGACAGCTCCATTCAGAGCGGAGATGGCAAAGTTTGGAAAAAAAATAGTGTTTACTGCTTGCATAAAACAAATAAAGCATTTAAATTTCTGGGAACCTGGAGGTTATTCCGGGGATCGACGCCCCCGCGGCCAAGGCCTCCCGATGGATCAGGGCCTGATCAACTAGGCTGTTACTGCTGGTAGCACGCAGTCCAACGTACGAGCCACAGCCCGGCTGATCCGGCACTGACTTTAGGTATCTGTCCACCTCTCTTGAAGGCAGCCAGGGGTTTATTGGCAATTCCCCTAATGCTTGATGAGCATTCGCCGCTTGACCTGAGCAGAGTGCAGACGTGTGACTACTGCCCTCTGCTGGCCATTGGAGGAGACTTGTATTTTCACAACATGGCGCAGTCTGTGAGAAGGCGTATGCACACGGTGTGCCTTGAATTGGTGAGTGGTGCAATAACGCCTCAGTCTGCACAAGTGCTTTTACCGCAAATTATCCGTGACATCTATGGTGTTGCGGATCACGAACTGTATGGTGTGGCACTAAATGGTGCATATCGTATTTTCGTCAAGTTGAGATCAGCTGGAGTGTATGAACGGCTGGTTGACAAGTACCAGGACAGGAGCGTGGACGTTAATTCAGCGATACTTGTTCGACTGACTCATCGACGTGTCTAGGCATTACACATGGGTGAAAGTCCGAAATGTGCCATTTGAGGCGGACGAGACTGATCTGCGGAATGTATTTGAACAGTATGGACCTGTACACCTGGCTATGGCTGGTAAATGGACGGATGGGGCGTATGCCGGCTTGCCGGATGGTACGTTCACGATCAAGATGACGTTGAGGCATTCCATCCCGTCTTACGTCATACTGGACGCATTTAGGACGCAGGTAATGGTGTACTACGCTGGGCAGCAGAAGACGTGTAGGTTATGTGGTGCATATGACCATATGGCGGCCCAGTGTGGGAGATGGCAGCGGAGACAGGACCTAGGTAGTGAGATGGTGAAAGAGCCAGAACCGGAGGTGGGTCATGCTGATGAGTCACCTGTACATAGAAGTGGCACTTCCTGGAGTGAGGAAGTGGAGCATGAGCTGCCACTGGTGGGTACCAGCCCATCACTGTCACAGTTAGTGGGAAGTGAGGCATCTGCCTTGGAGAACGGGAAGACTGTGCAGATTGGTGACATGCGGGTAGAGGGAGGCCTACTGGTGAACGTGAAGGAAAAATCCTTTGAGAAGAAGGTTTCTGAGGATAACTTGAGTATGGTGAGGAGTACTGTTCAGATTGAAGATGAGCAACTTGGAAGATTGGTGAACATGGCAAATGACTCGCCAGGAGTGGTGGAAGTGATTGAGGTGAATGCTGAGATTCACAGGGAGGCATCCAGTGAGTTAGAAATGGATGCAGAGAGTGTCAACCGTAAGAGGGCGGCGACATATTCCGACTCCGACGATGTTTTGACCCCGGCACAGAGACCGGGGAAAAAGCCGTGGGTTGATGTGGTGCATGGGAGCTCTAAAGGTACGCCTGGTCCGGTGTTGGATTAGGGGAAGCCACAAGTGGGCAGTGGAGAGAAAAGTGGAAGAAGCAGACACACTGGAAGCTTGTCGGTGAAAGGTGAACTGGGGCAGAGGGTGAAATCACATAAGTAGGTTTCCGGTACATGACAGTGAATATTAATGGATTGTGTGCGAGTGAGAAGCGTCTGTGGGTAAAGGGATTTTTAAGACGTTATGCTATAGACATTGTTTTTGTGCAGGAACATAATTTCAAGCTGGGAAGGGAATTGGAGGTGGATGGGTACAGAGTGTTTGTGATGAATTCGGAGCGAATGAAGGGAGGGGTGGGTATCCTGATCCGAGAGACGAGCCCGTTTGTTGTTCTTAGGAGTGAAGGGGAGGGGTCGTGTGTTAAGAATAGATGGGTGGTGGAGAGGTGAGAGGATGGCAGTCGTTTGTGTGTATGTGCCGGCTGAGAATGATGTAAGGGTAAAGAATGAATTTGTGAATAACGTATTGGTATATTATTTGCGGTCATTACCGTCAGTGACAATAGTTGGTGGCGACTGGAACTGTGTGGTGTGAAGGAAGGATGTGGAACCGAGAGGGGCAGGGTGTTTTTTGGCAGGTTTAGGGGATCTATTGAGAGGTGTGAGATTGAGGGATATAGTTGATGGAGGGGATTGCGAGATAGAGCACACATTTCATAGAAAGGGATATGCTGCACGATTAGATAGGTTGTATGTGACAAGGGGAGTGAGGGTGACGCGGGTGCAGACGGTGAATGTCTTTTATTCAGATCATAGGGCGGTTTATGCTGATTTAAATTGGGACTGTTTGCCTAAGAGGTATTTGGGGTACTGGAAGCTGAATGTACGACTACTGGGTGAGGGGGTGGAGGGAGGGGATTTTGAAAGTTTGTGGGAGGACTTATGGGGTGGGGGGTAAGAGTGCAAGCGATTTATTGGGGTGGTGGGATGGGGTTGCGAAGAGGAGGATCAGGCAATATTATGTGCGAAGGGGAAAGAATGAGGCATGGATGACACATGGGCTTCAACAGTATTTAGAGGGGCGGTTGCAGGGTTATCAGAGGGGTGCTGTGAAAGGTGTGTATCCAATGGAGGAAATTGAAGCATTAAAGTGGCAGATAACGGATATGCACAATGAGAGATTTGATGAGGCGAGGGTGCAAGGTGGGTTAGAGGAGGCGATTTGGGGTGACAGGCCGTCAGCCTGTGTGTTATGGGGCCAGCGGAGACGCAGGTTGGCAATGGAAATTGATAAGCTGGTAGTACACGAGAACTTAGGTGGGTATACAAAGGGTCAGGAGTTGCGAACTACTGAGGGTATGAGTGGTTTTCTGGATAGTTGGTTTGGAAAATATTTGCAGAGTGTAGGAGTGAACGGTGAGGATTTAGAGAGATTGGGAGAGAATGTATCTTGTGTGCTGAGTGGAAGTGATCGTATGGCATTGGGAGGGGATATTGAAGAGGGGGAGGTATGGAGAGCTTTGGAAAATATGGCGAGAGGTAAAGCGCCAGGTATAGATGGGTTACCTTGTGAATTCTATGTGAAGCATTGGAGTGTGTTGAAGGATTTTTTAGTGAACCTGATGAATGTGATGAAAAGTGAGGGGAGGATGGGCGAGTTGCAGCGTACCGCAATAGTAGTTTTGATTCCGAAAGGGGAAGGCCTTACGACAGTGCAGAACTACAGGGTGTTGTCGTTATGTGCTGATTATAAGATATTCGCAAAAATCTTGGGGAACAGGCTGAAGTGTGTGATAGATAGAGTTGTTGCGAGAGGTCAGTATGGGGTGCCTGGGAGGACAATGTATGAGGGACATGGAATAATAAAAGATTTTGTGGAAAGTATGGAGGGGGAGAATAAAGGGGGGGGAAGTGTCTTAGCATTGGATTGGCAGGCTGCGTATGATTGCGTAGAACGAGAGGCACTGTGGCATATCTTACGGAGGCAATGTTTTGGGGAAGAGATGGTACGTTGGATTGAGACTTTGTATAATAGGGTAGGTGTATGTGTGCAGGTGAATGGGAAATTGGGTGAGTGGGTTTCAATGGGTAGAGGCATACGGCAGGGTTGTCCTCTGTCTCAACTGTTGTTTGCTTGTATACAGGACCGTTTTTACAGGGCAGTGGGGCAATGTTTAGGGGTGGATCGTGGTGTGGAGAATGGAGTGATGGGAATAATAGGGTATGTGGATGATACAACAATTCTAATGAGCAGGGAGGAAAGTTTACATGAGGTGGAGGATGTAATTGGTGGTTTTGAAGGAGTTACAGGTTTAAAAATGAATGTGGAGAAATCGAAATTATTGGTCTTAGGGAATTGGGTAGGGAGGGCGCGATGGGAAACAGCTGTGCGTTGGTGTGTGGTGGATAGACTAAAGGTGTGTGGGATAATTTATATGGGGAATGCCGGGGAGGCACAGATAGTTAATTCTGGGAGGGCAGTGGATAGGTTGGTGGGTAGGTTAAATGTTTTGAGACCCATGCATTTGACGATACATCAACGTGTAATAGTGGTGAATGTACTGTTATATAGTATGGTCTGACATGTGGCAGCAGTATATCCGTTGGCAGGACCGGACATAACTAGAATGCTAAAAAAGGTTTTTCGTTATATATGGGGTTCTGGGTGTGACTGGTTGGGTAGAAGTGTTGTTATGCTACCGGTCGACAAAGGTGGATTGGGTTTAATAGATATAAGATTAAGGGTTAAGTGTATATATTTGAAGAGGGGGTTTCTCCGAGTGGACGGTCGTGTGGGGAAGGGTTTGCAAGCATTATATGAGGAGGCACGAAGGTGGTGGGTAGGATCAGAGATGAAAGAGTGTGAGGATGTGCTGCGAGCTTTATTGTATGTTAGAGATCCGTCTAGGATACGGGTAGGTGTTCTGGAGCGTGCTGTAGGGGTGAGGGTGATTGCACATGTTGAGGGCATATACTCAATGTATGCATGGGGAGACATTTGGGTAAGGTTGCGGTTGGTGCTCATCAGACCAAGAGTGAGAGAGGTAATGTTTCGTTTCCTTCATGGAATATTGACGTCGTGGTGCCTCGGGAGAGAGGGTTGATGGTGGAGGACGTATGTAGGGCATGTGGGGATAGGGAGACAGCTTTTCATGTAGTATATTTTTGTAAAAATTTGGAGTGTATACGGGAATGGATGGGTGGGATTTTGAGGAGGGTGGGTGGGGGAGGGATATCGGTATTAAGGGCATTGAGTTTAGATGTGGGTGGTGTGGAAGAGTCTGTGCAGCGTGCTTTGGTGTACCTGGAGGTTACCTGGAGGTTATTCCGGGGATCAACGCCCCCGCGGCCCGGTCCATGACCAGGCCTCCCGATGGATCAGGGCCTGATCAACTAGGCTGTTACTGCTGGCCACACGCAGTCCGATGTACGAGCCACAGCCCGGCTGATCCGGCACTGACTTTAGGTATCTGTCCAGCTCTCTCTTGAAGGCAGCCAGGGGTTTATTGGCAATTCCCCTAATGCTTGATGGGAGGCTGTTGAACAGTTTTGGACCCCGGACACTTATGGTGTTTTCTCTTAGTGTACCAATGGCGCCCCTACTTTTTATTGGCGGCATTTTGCATCGCCTGCCCAGTCTTTTACTTTCGTAGGGAGTGATTTCTGTGTGCAGATTTGGGACCATTCCTTCCAAGATTTTCCAAGTGTAGATTATGATATATCTCTCCCTCCTGCGTTCCAACCAGTACAAGTCAAGTGCTTCCAAGCGTTCCCAGTAGTTAAGGTGCTTGACAGAACTTATACGTGCAGTAAAGGATCTCTGTACACTCTCTAGATCTGCGATTTCACCTGCTTTGAATGGAGATGTTAATGTACAGCAGTATTCCAGCCTAGAGAGAACAAGTGATTTGAAAAGGATCATCATGGGCTTGGCATCTCTCGTTTTGAAAGTTCTCATTATCCATCCTATCATTTTCTTTGCACGTGCGATCGTGGCACTGTTGTGATCCTTGAAAGTGAGATCCTCAGACATTACTACTCCCAGGTCCCTTACATTATTTTTCCGCTCTATTGTATGGCCGGAGTCAGTAGTATACTCTGTTCTAGTTATTATCTCCTCCAGTTTTCCATAACGGAGTAGTTGGAATTTGTCCTCATTGAACATCATATTGTTTACCGTTGCCCACTGGAAAACTTTGTTTATATCTTCTTGGAGGTTAACCGCGTCCTCAGCAGATGACAGCCTCATGCAGATCCTAGTATCATCCGCAAAGGATGATACGGTGCTGTGGTGTATATCTCTGTTTATGTCTGATATGAGGATAAGGAATAAGATGGGGGCGAGTACTGTGCCTTGTGGAACAGAGCTCTTCACTATGGCAGCCTCCGATTTAACTCTGTTGACCACTACTCTTTGTGTTCGATTTGTTAGGAAGTTGAAGATCCATCTCCCCACTTTCCCAGTTATTCCTTTAGCACGTATTTTATGGGATATTACGCCATGATCGCATTTGTCAAATGCTTTTGCAAAGTCTGATTTTGTTTTCGTATCATGGGCCATGAGGGGTAATGGGGATTGGGTGGTGCGAAAGAAGGTATTGGCTGCAACAATGTACAAAACACTTAGTCGTAATAGGGGGATATACGGAAGTAGATGGGAAAGAGCTTTTCCTGAAGGATATCGAAGTATGAATGTCAGAGGTTTGTTGGCGGAGTGAGGGGGGGGGGATGTGTTAGGAATTTCAGGGGTTGCACCGGGCTCGTCTCAGAATTTGGGAATGTATGAGGAGTTCCTTGATATGGTGTGAAATGGTAGCGTAGTTGTGGAGTGTGTTTTAATAAAGTTTGTGGTGGTTCGTAAGGGAAAAGTTAAGATTTTTATGGAGATGGAAATGAGCAATATCTGTGTGAATGTGAATAGTATACGGTCATACTCAGGATGGTATGCTGATGTATGTTATGGATAAGTTAAATTTGGAATATGTTGTAATGTATTATCAGGATTGGTGGTTGTATTAAAGCAAAGGACATGAGGGCGTGATAAATATGTCTGTGTACCAAATGTACTGCTCATAATGAGATAATACAATGTGTGTGATTTTTATCATACATTAAGTGTATATAGCAGTATGTAAGAGAGAATTTCATGTACTCAGTATGGGTTGTATATTAGTATTCGGTGAAGTTCAATGAATATTATTGACGAGTGATGGGTATATAAGGACGTGTTCATGTACAATGTGTTAAGTAGGGTTAGGATGGTGAGACAAGGAATGTTGTGGTCTGTAGAATAAGAATATGGCAATATAAACACAAAGGCAGTATAATGTGATCCTTTATTGACTACGTTTCGCCCACACAGTGGGCTTTTTCAAGTCACAAACAGAACTACCTGGGGTGGAAGGAACGCGAGTATTTATAGTCCGGCTGAGGTCAGGTGAAGAATGCTTCATCTGATGATGTACCGAGTGGGGCTATAGAGTCTAAAAACTTGGGTAGCTTGGAAAGGAGATTGGATAAGTTTGTGAGCAGACCTTCTACAGTGTTCTTATGTGGGATAGCGATGAAGAAGTTTCTTGGCAAGTGGTTCAGCTATGTTATAGAAGCCACTATTCTGGTTGAAGTTGTCGGATATAGAAATAAGTGATGATTCCAGGATTCTTCGGTATTGAGTGTTGTCTTCTGTGGCGATAAGTCTTGAGTTTCTGTAGTTTATCAAGTGGTTGTGTGAATTGCGGTGTTGGACGCAGGCATTCCTTGTGTCGTCAGACCTGCTTGCGTATTGGTGTTCTGAAATACGTGTTTGGAGGTCCCTTGATGTTTCGCCCACGTATAACTTGTTGCAGTCATTACAAGGGATTATGTATACCCCTGCAGAGGATGGAGGCTTGTCCTGCCTACTACTGGTGATGTCCTTGATGGTCGTGGTTGTGGAGGTAGATACTTGGAATGATGTTTTGGCAAAGATGTTGGAAACATGTTTGGCAATGGAGTTGGTGGGAAGGACTATGTATCTCTTCTCGGCAGTGTCTTCTCTGGGTGTGTTGAAGATGTTTAATGCTCGCCGTCTGCAGTCTCTGATGAAGTGACGAGGATAGTGTATTTTCCAAACTCCACTATCCTCGTCACTTCATCAGAGACTGCAGACGGCGAGCATTAAACATCTTCAACACACCCAGAGAAGACACTGCCGAGAAGAGATACATAGTCCTTCCCACCAACTCCATTGCCAAACATGTTTCCAACATCTTTGCCAAAACATCATTCCAAGTATCTACCTCCACAACCACGACCATCAAGGACATCACCAGTAGTAGGCAGGACAAGCCTCCATCCTCTGCAGGGGTATACATAATCCCTTGTAATGACTGCAACAAGTTATACGTGGGCGAAACATCAAGGGACCTCCAAACACGTATTTCAGAACACCAATACGCAAGCAGGTCTGACGACACAAGGAATGCCTGCGTCCAACACCGCAATTCACACAACCACTTGATAAACTACAGAAACTCAAGACTTATCGCCACAGAAGACAACACTCAATACCGAAGAATCCTGGAATCATCACTTATTTCTATATCCGACAACTTCAACCAGAATAGTGGCTTCTATAACATAGCTGAACCACTTGCCAAGAAACTTCTTCATCGCTATCCCACATAAGAACACTGTAGAAGGTCTGCTCACAAACTTATCCAATCTCCTTTCCAAGCTACCCAAGTTTTTAGACTCTATAACCCCACTCGGTACATCATCAGATGAAGCATTCTTCACCTGACCTCAGCCGGACTATAAATACTCGCGTTCCTTCCACCCCAGGTAGTTCTGTTTGTGACTTGAAAAAGCCCACTGTGTGGGCGAAACGTAGTCAATAAAGGATCACATTATACTGCCTTTGTGTTTATATTGCCATTGTGTCGGTATTTTATACCATTTCCAGAATAAGAATATAGTACTTGTTTAAGTTAATGTTTAATAGTAATGACTATGTATATTTTATTATATGGTAGAAGAAGTTTGTTACTTAAAAATGGAAATTATATTTGAAAAATATTACTAAATATACGTGATTGTGTAAGTTCGCTTGTAGGATGATGTAGTGTACGGAAGTGAGGTGGGACGAATCATTTGTTATATTATACTGTGTTTAGTTTTTCTGTGGTGAGGTGCGGAGATTGTTATTTTCTAACCTTTATTTGATTCGTAATTTATTGAGGTGTTATGTATTATGTATTTGATATGAAGTTTAATATACAACAATAATAAGTGTGTAAAGAATTTTGGATAATTGAGAATGTCTTCGTACATACAGTTTTATGTAAAATGTAAATACCTGTGACATTCTTTGGGTTATATTGCATATTGTGTTTATGGCTGCAATTTTGGATGTAATAAACCCACCTGTATTTGAAGCTGTGGGCTGTCTTTAGTTTAGTTCTTATGTATAAGTTTATTGCTACGGTAGGGAATGTGGAGTTTTCTTTTGTTATATATAATGGATACGTTTCATTGCTTACATTGTCTACATGTATAATTGTGTATTGCGTTTTTCAATAAAATATAAAAAAAAATGCTTGATGGGAGGCTGTTGAACAGTCTTGGGCCCCGGACACTTATGGTGTTTTCCCTCAGTGTACCAATGGCCCCCTACTTTTAATTGGGGGCATTTTGCATCGCCTGCCCAGTCTTTTACTTTCGTAGGGAGTGATTTCTGTGTGAAAGGGCAATATTTCTGGTGAAAGGGCAAGGTGCCGTGAGGAAAACCTGGACTGGTATACATAGTATATATACTCAGTTTCTTCCCTAACGTTGTAGTCCACAAGAGTCCTACCAGACTGCACCTCACACCAGTCTTTCTTCTTCTTGCTTCCGGCTTAAAAACTGCGTTTCTTCCCCCAATTAAAAGAAACTAATCAGACATGTCAGTGGACCTGCCTCTCCTACCTTAGGCCTGCTAAAAACCCGGATCACCACTTCATAATAGTGGAGAAGATAAGACTAAACCTTAACACCTGGAACACCTTCATTAGCCCGGTAGATGGAAGAAGACAAGCAAGTTTAATATTACATTAAGTTAAACACTATCCACATTCCATCTTAAGTGTATGTTAGTACTTACGTCATTTTTTAGAGTTTATTCTTTGTATTTTTTTGTAAATTTTCCACGAGTGTTGTTTTATGTGAATTGGAGACGCTTCCCTTTTGTCGCTTCTAGTTTCCTGTGAGTATGGTCGTGAAATCATCTCTAATGACGTCTTTCACATTTTCTTTATCCTTAGAGGGGCGGGATTGTCATTTTGTGGAGTCGTCGATACATCGGTTGCTGCGAAGCTTAATGTATTTTGCCTGTGTTTTTAAGGCTGACATTTGGGACTTTACATCAGGAAACAGCAATTATAACAGTTACGTCATGTTCACACCTGCCTCGGCTGGTGTCGTTTGTGGTGTCCGGGCGGTGGGAGAGCTGCCACTTTTTACTGTGATTATAATATACTATATATATATATATATATATATATATATATATATATATATATATATATATATATATATATATATATATATATATATATATATATATATATATATATGCGCGTATGTGTCAAATTCTAGAGTAAATTTCAGTTCAGCGAACGTCATTACGTCATTTACGTCACTCAGCAACGTCACGTACGTCAAAACTTTTTTGTGTTCAATATTCTTTAAAAAATGATTAAGATGTGTTTTAAGCGTTCTTTTAGCGTTCAGTAGTTATATTTCTTCGTGAGTTATTTACGCTAGTTTTACGGTGTTTGTTGTCATTTTAAGGCATTATGTCCGGTTTACGTCAAAAACCGGGTTACGTCATGGCTCTTGGACTATTAATGACGTAGGGCGGGGTATGACTATATTAATGTTTGTGTTAGTTTTTTTTAGAATTTAAGAACTCGTTATATTTCTCGAACTGTGATTGTTGGCAAATGATTCTGAACTTTTCAGTTGACTTAACTGACTTTACATAGTGATTTTATACACTTGGCCTGGAATATTGGTGATACTGGTGTTGGTAGCAGTGGTGGTGCAGGTGATGACTACTTGTTAAGTTACTCCTGCTTCTGTTGCTTGTGCTTCTGATACTGATGCTGCTCCTGTTCCTCTTCCATCTGTAGCAGGGCTGGTGGTATCCACTGACCCCACATATATGGCGTCCTTAATTAAGTACTGGGACTAACCTGTTTGCTAGTTTTCTTCCTGACGATGCATCTTATCCTCATATTCCTGCTGCTTCTGCGCCTGATTATCCCCTTCCTCCTGATCATGCTGTTAGTGCGCATGTGCTGGCGAGAACATTACTGGATTCTCACACAACTCTCCAAGCTTGAGGCGGCGTCCTTCACCTTGACTACCACAAACCTGTTGTGTGCGTGCTCCTCAGAATGTCGTTTATCATATTACCAATCTCGCTCTCAAGGTTAAGTTTGAAGTGGGGGTGTTTTATATATATATATATATATATATATATATATATATATATATATATATATATATATATATATATATATATATATATATATATATAGGTAGGAGAATTTCAGTGGGGAAGTTTAAATGGGATTAGGTTAGATGTATCCGAGTGAATCAGAACTAAGGCTGTGGTATTAAATGATCAGTTAGGGAAAGAAAAGAGAAATATAAGTATATAAACTCAGGAACTGTGTGGGTTAAAATTAGGGTGGGATGTGAGAGGTGGGTAATAATGAGTATTTATACACCTGTGGAAAAGATGTAGGAAAGATTTTGGGAGGTGTTAAAGTGTTTAGTGAGTTTTTGAAACAAGTGAGAAAATTGTGGTGGGGGACATAATTCATAGAGTAGGAAAAACTGTTGTAGAGGGTGTAGTAGGTAAGTTTGGAGTGTTAGGGGTAAATGATAATGGGGACCTTTAACCCTTAAACTGTCCAAACAGATCTATGTTCACATGTTTTGTTATATTTTCAAATATAAAAAAAAAACGTAAATCAAAGTTTTTATTACACGTTTTCAAATGTAAAGAAACAAAAAGATCTACCTTTTTTTTTGCATATTTTCAAATGTTGAAAAAACGTAGATCTACGTTTGGACAGTTTAAGGGTTAATTGAGCTATGTATTTAAAGAAAAAGAGATACGATATATGTAGACAGCATGTCCACCCACCTGCTTTACATACCTCCCGCTAGAGAGATATGCCGGCCGAAGGCCTAGTTTATGAAGTTGACACCACCTGTCAGGCACCGAGGTAGACCAACGCTGTCTGTCCTCTGCTTCAGACTGTCCTGGCTACGCTCTTACTTACGTCCTGTCTGGTGTACTCAGTCGAAGAATAAACCCGCTTTGGTGTACGGTGTAAATGTAGCCTAAATGTAACGCTACCATTCTACAAGAAGTCATTTATTACATACAGGGTGTGATGATAGCAGTTAGCTTTAGTAGATAAAAGGCTGACCACCTCAAAACTTCAAGGGTGATGGACTGATTACATCGTCTTCACGTCTCTTCTGCTTCTATCAACTTTTCTGTACTCGACTGAAGAAGCCTACTGTGTAGGCGGAACGTTTCGAAATAAAGATACCTAACTATTGAATATGTGTCTTACCTAACAACCTGTCGGTATTGTATACCATTTTAATGTTCAACCATTGGGGAAGTTGAATGAGCTATCATTCAACCCCCCTTCCCCCCTGTGGTTGTTTTGCATCTTATATCACTTGTTCGCGATTTCTGTATAATGTTTATAGATAAAATTAAAATTTTAGGTAGTAGGTTGGTAGATTTAGGTAGTAGGTTGGTAGACAGCAACCACCCAGGGAAGTACTACCGTCCTGCCAGATGACTGTGAAACAAAAACCTGTAACTGTTTTGCATGATGGTAGGATTGCTGGTTTTCTTTTTCTGTCTCATAAACACGCTAAGATAACAGGGATATCTTGCTACTCCTACTTACACTTTGGTCACACTTCACAGACACGCACATGCATATATATATATACATACATCTAGGTTTTTCTCCTTTTTCTAAATAGCTCTTGTTCTTTTTTATTTCTTCTATTGTCCATGGGGAAGTGGAAAAGAATCTTTCCTCCGTAAGCCATGCGTGTCGTATGAGGCGACTAAAATGCCGGGAGCAATGGGCTAGTAACCCCTTCTCCTGTATACAATTACTAAAAAAGAGAAGAAGAAAAATTTTATAAAACTGGGTTGCTTAAATGTGCGTGGATGTAGTGCGGATGACAAGAAACAGATGATTGCTGATGTTATGAATGAAAAGAAGTTGGATGTCCTGGCCCTAAGCGAAACAAAGCTGAAGGGGGTAGGAGAGTTTCAGTGGGGGGAAATAAATGGGATTAAATCTGGAGTATCTGAGAGAGTTAGAGCAAAGGAAGGGGTAGCAGTAATGTTAAATGATCAGTTATGGAAGGAGAAAAGAGAATATGAATGTGTAAATTCAAGAATTATGTGGATTAAAGTAAAGGTTGGATGCGAGAAGTGGGTCATAATAAGCGTGTATGCACCTGGAGAAGAGAGGAATGCAGAGGAGAGAGAGAGATTTTGGGAGATGTTAAGTGAATGTATAGGAGCCTTTGAACCAAGTGAGAGAGTAATTGTGGTAGGGGACTTGAATGCTAAAGTAGGAGAAACTTTTAGAGAGGGTGTGGTAGGTAAGTTTGGGGTGCCAGGTGTAAATGATAATGGGAGCCCTTTGATTGAACTTTGTATAGAAAGGGGTTTAGTTATAGGTAATACATATTTTAAGAAAAAGAGGATAAATAAGTATACAAGATATGATGTAGGGCGAAATGACAGTAGTTTGTTGGATTATGTATTGGTAGATAAAAGACTGTTGAGTAGACTTCAGGATGTACATGTTTATAGAGGGGCCACAGATATATCAGATCACTTTCTAGTTGTAGCTACACTGAGAGTAAAAGGTAGATGGGATACAAGGAGAATAGAAGCATCAGGGAAGAGAGAGGTGAAGGTTTATAAACTAAAAGAGGAGGCAGTTAGGGTAAGATATAAACAGCTATTGGAGGATAGATGGGCTAATGAGAGCATAGGCAATGGGGTCGAAGAGGTATGGGGTAGGTTTAAAAATGTAGTGTTAGAGTGTTCAGCAGAAGTTTGTGGTTACAGGAAAGTGGGTGCAGGAGGGAAGAGGAGCGATTGGTGGAATGATGATGTAAAGAGAGTAGTAAGGGAGAAAAAGTTAGCATATGAGAAGTTTTTACAAAGTAGAAGTGATGCAAGGAGGGAAGAGTATATGGAGAAAAAGAGAGAAGTTAAGAGAGTGGTGAAGCAATGTAAAAAGAGAGCAAATGAGAGAGTGGGTGAGATGTTATCAACAAATTTTGTTGAAAATAAGAAAAAGTTTTGGAGTGAGATTAACAAGTTAAGAAAGCCTAGAGAACAAATGGATTTGTCAGTTAAAAATAGGAGAGGAGAGTTATTAAATGGAGAGTTAGAGGTATTGGGAAGATGGAGGGAATATTTTGAGGAATTGTTAAATGTTGATGAAGATAGGGAAGCTGTGATTTCGTGTATAGGGCAAGGAGGAATAACATCTTGTAGGAGTGAGGAAGAGCCAGTTGTGAGTGTGGGGGAAGTTCGTGAGGCAGTAGGTAAAATGAAAGGGGGTAAGGCAGCCGGGATTGATGGGATAAAGATAGAAATGTTAAAAGCAGGTGGGGATATAGTTTTGGAGTGGTTGGTGCAATTATTTAATAAATGTATGGAAGAGGGTAAGGTACCTAGGGATTGGCAGAGAGCATGCATAGTTCCTTTGTATAAAGGCAAAGGGGACAAAAGAGAGTGCAAAAATTATAGGGGGATAAGTCTGTTGAGTGTACCTGGTAAAGTGTATGGTAGAGTTATAATTGAAAGAATTAAGAGTAAGACGGAGAATAGGATAGCAGATGAACAAGGAGGCTTTAGGAAAGGTAGGGGGTGTGTGGACCAGGTGTTTACAGTGAAACATATAAGTGAACAGTATTTAGATAAGGCTAAAGAGGTCTTTGTGGCATTTATGGATTTGGAAAAGGCCTATGACAGGGTGGATAGGGGGGCAATGTGGCAGATGTTGCAAGTGTATGGTGTAGGAGGTAGGTTACTGAAAGCAGTGAAGAGTTTTTACGAGGATAGTGAGGCTCAAGTTAGAGTATGTAGGAAAGAGGGAAATTTTTTCCCAGTAAAAGTAGGCCTTAGACAAGGATGTGTGATGTCACCGTGGTTGTTTAATATATTTATAGATGGGGTTGTAAGAGAAGTAAATGCGAGGGTCTTGGCAAGAGGCGTGGAGTTAAAAGATAAAGAATCACACACAAAGTGGGAGTTGTCACAGCTGCTCTTTGCTGATGACACTGTGCTCTTGGGAGATTCTGAAGAGAAGTTGCAGAGATTGGTGGATGAATTTGGTAGGGTGTGCAAAAGAAGAAAATTAAAGGTGAATACAGGAAAGAGTAAGGTTATGAGGATAACAAAAAGATTAGGTGATGAAAGATTGAATATCAGATTGGAGGGAGAGAGTATGGAGGAGGTGAATGTATTCAGATATTTGGGAGTGGACGTGTCAGCGGATGGGTCTTTGAAAGATGAGGTGAATCATAGAATTGATGAGGGAAAAAGAGTGAGTGGTGCACTTAGGAGTCTGTGGAGACAAAGAACTTTGTCCTTGGAGGCAAAGAGGGGAATGTATGAGAGTATAGTTTTACCAACGCTCTTATATGGGTGTGAAGCGTGGGTGATGAATGTTGCAGCGAGGAGAAGGCTGGAGGCAGTGGAGATGTCGTGTCTGAGGGCAATGTGTGGTGTGAATATAATGCAGAGAATTCGTAGTTTGGAAGTTAGGAGGAGGTGCGGGATTACCAAAACTGTTGTCCAGAGGGCTGAGGAGGGGTTGTTGAGGTGGTTCGGACATGTAGAGAGAATGGAGCGAAACAGAATGACTTCAAGAGTGTATCAGTCTGTAGTGGAAGGAAGGCGGGGTAGGGGTCGGCCTAGGAAGGGTTGGAGGGAGGGGGTAAAGGAGGTTTTGTGTGCGAGGGGCTTCGACTTCCAGCAGGCATGTGTGAGCGTGTTTGATAGGAGTGAATGGAGACAAATGGTTTTTAATACTTGACGTGCTGTTGGAGTGTGAGCAAAGTAACATTTATGAAGGGATTCAGGGAAACCGGCAGGCCGGACTTGAGTCCTGGAGATGGGAAGTACAGTGCCTGCACTCTGAAGGAGGGGTGTTAATGTTGCAGTTTAAAAACTGTAGTGTAAAGCACCCTTCTGGCAAGACAGTGATGGAGTGAATGATGGTGAAAGTTTTTCTTTTTCGGGCCACCCTGCCTTGGTGGGAATCGGCCAGTGTGATAATAAAATAAATAAATAAAGATAAAATTAGTTTTCCTCAAATTTCTTCAGTCCAAGATTGATACTGTAGCTCAAGTGAAGGAAACAAGGGTACCAAACAGTATAAATTTTGCTTTACACGTTAACCCACAGCGCAACACCACAACATAACATACCGTTCACTCTGAACACCCAGACTAACAACGGTGAGCCAGTTGTCGCTGACAACTTAAAGCAAGAGAAAACCTTAATTTGACGTGTCGCACCCAATAGTAAGGCTTCATCAAGCACCTTAACCATCGTAAAATAAAAGTTTTTCCTGCTTAAAATGTGCCTGACTTACCAAATCAGCCATCACTACTGTTGTGGTTCACTACTACCCCACCTTCACACATGTCCTAACATATCTCATCTTACAGCCTTCACTACAGTGCTGGCACTACTAAACACCATCTTACAGCCTCCACCACAGTGCTGGCACTACTAAACACCATCTTACAGCCTCCACCACAGTGCTGGCACTAATAAACACCATCTTACAGCCTCCACCACAGAGCTGGCACTACTAAACACCATCTTACAGCCTTCACCACAGTGCTGGCACTACTAAACACCATTTTACAGCCTTCACCACAGTGCTGGCACTACTAAACACCATTTTACAGCCTTCACCACAGTGCTGGCACTACTAAACACCATCTTACAGCTTCCACCACAGTGATGGCACTACTAAACACCATCTTACAGCCTCCACCACAGTGCTGGCACTACTAAACACACCATCTTACAGCCTTTACCACAGTACTGGCACTACTAATCACGCAGTCTTACAGCCTCCACCAGTGCTGGCACCACTAATCAAGCAGTCTTACAGCCTCCACCGCAGTGCTGGCACTAGTAAACACACCATCTCACAGCCTCCACCAGTGCTGGCACTAGTAAACACACCATCTTAGGTAACAAACTCAGCTTCCAGACCTTAAAAACTCCTGATCATTCAGCACATTCTGGCAAATTCTATGCTAGTTTCTCATAAACGGTTTTCTAGAAATTTTTCGATTTGCGTTAGTTAGGTTAGGTGAAAATTTTGTCGGGTTAGATTGTCCTCTGTTAATAAATATTAACCAATTATAATATACCACAAAACAAGTAGAAGAACTGTTACACTGAGAAGATGAAAAGTTTTAAAGAACGAACAGACAACTGGGACCCGCAGAGTCAACTTCAAAATACAGTCAGATCACTGCTAAAAGCTCGTTAACAGTCAGTTATTTGACTGTCTTAGCAGCAGTGAAAGATTGAGCTCCTGAGGAAGGTCAGAGACCAGAGTGAAACAGGAAGTTTTCCGAGCGTGAGAGTCAGTTTGACCTCTGTCAGGGGGTTGACTAGGAAAACACTAGATGAGCATGGCCCATGGCCGGGCTCCGGGAGTATAAAAACTCTCAGAACTCATCAAATGTAAAGGCAAAGGGTTGTACGTGTCCCACCTCCAGTAATATCCTCAGTGTCAACAAGGTGCAATTTTCCCTTGTCTGCTGCGGGCTGCGACAAGAGAGCTGGTCCTATTGATTCTTAGGTCAAAGGTCAACCGTCAAGATCATATGGATAGAACAGCAAGTTTGTCTTCTTCCACCCCAACTACCTGCTTTTCCCTGCCATCCACCTGCTGTCTTTTCCCTGCCATCCACCTCCTGTCTTTTCCCTGCCATCCACCTCCTGTCTTTTCCCTGCCATCCACCTCCTGTCTTTTCCCTGCCATCCACCTCCTGTCTTTTCCCTGCCATCCACCTCCTGTCTTTTCCCTGCCATCCACCTCCTGTCTTTTCCCTGCCATCCACCTCCTGTCTTTTCCCTGCCATCCACCTCCTGTCTTTTCCCTGCCATCCACCTCCTGTCTTTTCCCTGCCATCCACCTCCTGTCTTTTCCCTGCCATCCACCTCCTGTCTTTTCCCTGCCATCCACCTCCTGTCTTTTCCCTGCCATCCACCTCCTGTCTTTTCCCTGCCATCCACCTCCTGTCTTTTCCCTGCCATCCACCTCCTGTCTTTTCCCTGCCATCCACCTCCTGTCTTTTCCCTGCCATCCACCTCCTGTCTTTTCCCTGCCATCCACCTCCTGTCTTTTCCCTGCCATCCACCTCCTGTCTTTTCCCTGCCATCCACCTCCTGTCTTTTCCCTGCCATCCACCTCCTGTCTTTTCCCTGCCATCCACCTCCTGTCTTTTCCCTGCCATCCACCTCCTGTCTTTTCCCTGCCATCCACCTCCTGTCTTTTCCCTGCCATCCACCTCCTGTCTTTTCCCTGCCATCCACCTCCTGTCTTTTCCCTGCCATCCACCTCCTGTCTTTTCCCTGCCATCCACCTCCTGTCTTTTCCCTGCCATCCACCTCCTGTCTTTTCCCTGCCATCCACCTCCTGTCTTTTCCCTGCCATCCACCTCCTGTCTTTTCCCTGCCATCCACCTCCTGTCTTTTCCCTGCCATCCACCTCCTGTCTTTTCCCTGCCATCCACCTCCTGTCTTTTCCCTGCCATCCACCTCCTGTCTTTTCCCTGCCATCCACCTCCTGTCTTTTCCCTGCCATCCACCTCCTGTCTTTTCCCTGCCATCCACCTCCTGTCTTTTCCCTGCCATCCACCTCCTGTCTTTTCCCTGCCATCCACCTCCTGTCTTTTCCCTGCCATCCACCTCCTGTCTTTTCCCTGCCATCCACCTCCTGTCTTTTCCCTGCCATCCACCTCCTGTCTTTTCCCTGCCATCCACCTCCTGTCTTTTCCCTGCCATCCACCTCCTGTCTTTTCCCTGCCATCCACCTCCTGTCTTTTCCCTGTCATCCACCTGCTGTCTTTTCCCTGTCATCCACCTGCTGTCTTCTTCCTATCATTCACATGCCGTCTTCTCCCTGCAGTCCCTGCTATCGTCTACTTCCCTGTCATTCGCTCTCTGCTGTGATTCCTTGGTTGTCCAGCCAAACCCGTTACCAGTGTCATCTCCCAGCTGTTCAGATGCTGTCACCAGTCCTCCCTTGCTGCCATCTGTATGCCGCTCTCAACACTAGTTAACATCACCCTGCCACTGGCTCCCCCGTCCCCTTTGTGGCGCCTATCATCATCTCCCTGCCACCCAAACTGTATTAATGGAGTGCGAGTGCCACCACTAACACCTGTAAATTACACATCGTCTGGTCATACTGCAAGTCTGCCTCAGCTCTGTTGCACGGTAGTTGTGGTCCTTCCTCCCACTATACAGTACAGGCTTTTGTTTTCCAACGACTTAGCGAGGAGGGTATATAGGGTAGAATGATTTAGCGGTGAAGGTACATAAGGTATAAGGAGTTAGAAAGGGTATATAGTATATAATTCCCTTGTGCTCTAACGTCTGAAGTATTGTCCTGCTCACATCTCAGTTGTAGATAGGAAAAATATCAAAGCTGGAATATATGCGAAGATCCTTTACTGCGCACTTAGTCAATAAAGCATTTAAACTGCTGG
Source organism: Cherax quadricarinatus (assembly GCF_038502225.1). Lineage (NCBI taxonomy): Eukaryota > Metazoa > Arthropoda > Malacostraca > Decapoda > Parastacidae > Cherax > Cherax quadricarinatus. The sequence continues at coordinate 20,168,165 of NC_091328.1, forward strand.
GAATATCGCGATGTACGTGGAATATATTCTCTGGAGTGAAGAAGAGAAATATACCTAAAACATACACATGAAATATATTGGAGGACCTGGTGCCAAATCTACACACTACCATAACTAATAGAGAAAGTGAACGAATGAGCGAGAAATGATTGAACTCTGTGTAAAATTAATCCAGTGAAAAGTCAGGGCGCAGTAAGTATACGTTGACAGTGTTGTCTTACTGCTACCAGCAGATATCAGAAATATTGCTGGATTAAGAGTAGAAGTTTCAAGATGAAAATGGAACTACTTCTGCCAAGCAGAAATATTTAACTTACTAGCAAATAAAACTCAAAGTAGCAGAGAACACAGTGAATTGGGAGGCTACTGTAGTGACAAGCTGCATCACTCAACACACTGTCCTTGCTCCACTGTTTTTTATTCTTATATCCGTCATAGATAAGAGCATAAATTATAACACAGTTTCATCCTTTGCCGATCATGCCAGAATTTCCTGAGTGGCGTCCATCAAGGTCACAGTGAATTTTAAAGCAATTATAAACGAAGTCTTCCAGTGGGCAACTAACAACAGTATGATGCTCACTAGGGACAAATTTCAGTTGCTCCGCTTTGGAGGAATGGAGGACAGGACAAATTCAGATCATTCAATAAATCGAAACTTCCATTTGCGAGACCTAGGAGTGACAGTCAGAGGATCTCACCTTCAAGGATCACAACAGTATCGCTATCAATACCGCAAGGAGAATAACAGATTGGATAACTAGAACATTCAAAACAGAGATGCTGAGCCAATGATGATACTCAAGTTATTGCTCTCTAAGCTGGAATGTTGTGATCTTCTTCAGGGCAGGAGAGTTAGGAGAGCTAGAAAACGTACAGAGGACCATCACTGCCTGTGTAAATTCAGTCAAACATATCTCTTGAATTGTATCCCTTGCAACGTAGGCGAGAGAGGTGCATCATAATTTTCACGTGGGAGATCCTGGAGGCACTGATATCAAACGTACACATCAAAATCACTCCATGTGAAAGCAAGTGACTTGGCAGACGGTTTAGGATATCTCCAATAAAAAGCAGGAGCGCAGTGAGTACACTGAAAAAGAACTGGATAAGTGTACAAGGACATCGACTTTTCAACGCTTTCCCTTACTGTAAAACGGGAATTACTAGCAAACTTCTAGTTGTCTTCAATGGAGATATTCATCGGTTTCTAAAATAAATTCCTGATTAGCGATGCTGTGCTTATACTCGTTCGCTGGACTGCGTGCGGCCAGCTTCAACTGTCTGGTCGATCAGGCCAGCAGTCGGGAGGTCTAGTTTGAGTCCGGGCCGCAGGATCGATGACTTCACAATCTCCGAAAGGTAGAGTAAGGCTCGGATAAACTAGTTTGTGATGACTGTATGAGCCAGCGGGCCTCAAACAGCAACATCCTAGTTGATCAGGAAGTCAACAAGGAAACCTGGCTTAAGACCGGGAAGCGAGGGTGTGTCTTCTACCGAGGTGACTTTCATGTTTACTTCGGTATCGTCCGCAAGGGATGACACGGAGCTGTGACCAGTGTTGATATCTATCCTTTAAGAATGAGAAACAGTAATTGGCAAATGAGTATTGTGATTAATGATTGTGTTGAGATAGATTGTGATTGGTGATTGTACTGAAGATTGTTGTGGGAAGTGTTTTATATTTATTAAGGTTGGAATTGATGGTGATTGTCCTGGGTATGGTTTGAGTTTGATGTAATGATTGTGGTGGGAATTGGTGTCGGTAATTGCAGTGTGGATTGTGATTAGTGATTGCGATGGGACTGATGGTGTTTAGTACCTGTGACTTTAGTGGAGATTGATTGTGAGTGACGATTGAGGCGGAAGATTGATGATGATTGTATTGGTGATTGAGGGTGATTAACTTTGATATACCTTTGAAGAATTTCGAGAGTATATCTACTCTCTGAGCCCGGCCATGGGCCAGGCTCGTCTGGTGCTCGCCTGGTCAACCAGGTTGTTGCTGCTGGAGGCCCGCTGCCCCACATATTCATCACAGCCTGGTTGATCTGGTACCTGGTGAAGATACTTGTTAACAACCATGGTTGTGCTGGAAGATTATCACTTAAGTATGTATTTCACCATTTGTTAAATATAATTCTTCACCAGCGACACATATTTCAATTTAGTCTTAGTAATATTCGTCACCAAGTGTTGCGGAACGCTTGGTGACGGGGCGTAACATAACGCTCGCATGAGAGTTACAAGGGGCGTAACGGAGGGAGAGGGATAAGGTGTAGGGGCGTGCTGCAGTGTGGCAAGTGTGATGGACTATCTGGAGAGGTGAAAGAAGTGGTGGTGACGGTGGTAGTAATGTGGCGTGTAAAAATGTATTCTTGTAAAGCAAATGAGTTCATATAAGATGTAAACCATGTCACCGAGGGTGGTGGTGGTGGTGGTGGTGGTGGTAGTGGTGGTGGTGGTGGTGGTGGTGGCAGTGGTAGTGGTGGTGGTGGCAGTGGTGGTGGTGGCAGTGGTGGTGGTGGTGGTGGTGGTGGTGGCGGCGGCGGTGGCGGCGGTGGTGGTGGTGGTGGTGGTGGTGGTGGTGGCGGCGATGGTGGTGGTGGTGGTGGTGGCGGAGATGGTGGTGGTGGTGGTGGTGGTGGCGGCGATGGTGGTGGTGGTGGTGGTGGTGGTGGTGGTGGCGGCGATGGTGGTGGCAGTGGCGGTGGTGGTGGCGACGATGGTGGTGGCAGTGGTGGTGGTGGTGGTGGTGATGGTGGTGGTGGTGGTGGCGGCGATGGTGGTGGCAGTGGTGGTGGCGGCGATGGTGGTGGCAGTGGTGGTGGTGGCAGTGGTGGTGGTGGGGGCGGTGGTGGCGGCGATGGTGGTGGTGGTGGCGGCGATGGTGGTGGTGGTGGTGGCGGTGGCGGCGATGGTGGTGGTGGTGGTGGTGGTGGTGGTGGCGGCGATGGTGGTGGTGGTGGCGATGGTGGTGGTGGTGGTGGCGGCGATGGTGGTGGTGGTGGTCATGGTGGTGGTGGTCATGGTGGTGGTGGTGGTGGCGGTGGCGGCGGCGGTGGTGGCGGCGGCGATGGTGGCGGCGGCGATGGTGGTGGTGGCGGCGATGGTGGTGGTGGCGGCGATGGTGGTGGTGGGGGTGGTGGCGGCGATGGTGGTGGTGGTGGCGATGGTGGTGGTGGTGGTGGCGGCGATGGTGGTGGTGGTGGTGGCGGCGATGGTGGTGGTGGTGGTGGTGGCGATGGTGGTGGTGGTGGTGGCAGTGGTGGTGGCGGCGATGGTGGTGGTGGCAGTGGTGGTGGTGGCGATGGTGGTGGCGATGGTGGTGGTGGTGGTGGCAG
>NC_091328.1:20176508-20271508 GCF_038502225.1 Cherax quadricarinatus
TATTTGAGGACTTTGTCAGTCACTTGTTTAAGTCTTATTCGAGTCTTGAGACATAGCTAACTACTTAAGAGCACTTACACGCATACTCACACTTACTTGTACATATTTGTAATATCTTATTAAATGTTAATGTACCTGACGGTACTTAAGAATTATAAATGTGATATGTGCTTTCAGCACAATAATATTGAACTCGAGAGATTGATTTTATTTTGATTGCTGTAATTTAATTGACTTTGATAATATACCTCTAGACAATTTACTACTTAATAAATTTATTAAATTTTAATTTCTCTAGTTAGTAGCCTACCAGTTGTAATCCTGAAGCACTATTGAATAATACAGAATTTTAATGGATAATTGGACAAGGATACTGACTACTTGTTACGAAAACCCAGTAACAGGCTGGATGCTAGAAGGGCAGTCCTTTCTAGTATTCACTGGAGATCTCTAAGCTTTTAGCCCCTCAAGGAAGGCTCCTTGACGCTGGTGAGGGGCTCTTGATCTAGGGAATTGGATCTGTGCTCCAGTTCCCTGAATTAAGCCTGAATGCCTTCCATCCCCCCATAGGCGCTGTATAATCCTACGGGTTTAGTGCTTCCCCCTTGATTATAATAATAATAATAATCTAAGCTTTTAGAATCGCGTTTTTTGTAACAATAGTTTTTCTCAAGATCTTATTAAAAGACAACTGTCACCACAGTATCGAAGTCTTCTTCATTCCACACTTCTGTAAGACTTTCACACAAGACAGAAGTAATTACTCTAAGATACTCATCACTCTCAGGACAGAAAACAATGGGCTCCTCCTCTTCCTCATTTACACTGTTTCTGAAAACGCTGCCGAACTTCTCCATAAAACCAACTTCACTGTCGCCAGCATTACACCTTACACCGTTAAAGGTGCCCGCGACGGTGACGCCTTCAAGAAAAAGTAAAACTGAGGCTTACACCATTCCATGTGGTTGCTGCCACAAACTGAATAACTACATTAGAGATGATAAATATACGCGTTTGACTAACATTGTGTCTGTTATCCCAACACATACTTCAACCACGTGAAATGGGCTGAGGCCAAACTAGTTATATACTTCATATACAAATGACGACCCTTAGAATCAGCCTAAATGCACACTACAAATACCATCACTCAGAATATGGTTAACTTTCTACTTGCACTACCTCTCATCCACCTGCTCGGCCAGCTGCATGACTTGATGTAAAGGCTCGCTTCACCTCACTTCACTATACTTGCACTGCTGCTAACATTTTGTATGTTTTCCCAGGTACTGTCTACAAAGTATGATTAAAGCTTGATATCCAAGCGAAACGTCTTCTAGTAATAGTGTCCATATTGCTTGTGTGCTTTGTACTTAAATTGTGTTGGTATATTTTACCGCCTGTGCCCATATATCTTATACATAAGGGAGGTGGGAGGATGTAGAGACTTTGCAGACGAGGTTCTACAGGGATGTCTTAACATACATATTGTTCATGATACGTGTAAATGACCTACATAGAAAGAGAAAATTCGTCATATTAATGCTTGCAAATGTTGCTAAATTGGTGATGAATAGTTAGGTTATCATAAACTACAAGAAAGCATGGATATGTTGAAGGAATTTAACCATAATACAGAGTAAATAAACGTTGAGAGGAGAGCGCTGGTCTGTGACATTATAAGCAAGACAACATCATTCTTGGCTCTCCTAAAACTACAAAGTTTCTTAATATGACGAAGTAATTCCTGCTTAACAAGAATCCTTTTTGCTACCTACCTGGAGAGTATTCCGGGGATCAACGCCCCGGCGGACCGGTCTACGACCAGGCCTCTTGGTGGATCAGGGCCTGATCAACCAGGCTGTTACTGCTGGCCGTACGCAGTCGAACGTACGAACCACAGCCCGGCTGATCCGGAACTGACTTTAGGTATCTGCCCAGCTCCCTCTTGAAGACAATCGGGGGTCTATTGGTAATGCCCCTTATGGCTGGTGGGAGGCTGTTGAACAGTCTTGGGCCCCGGACACTTATTGCATTTTCTCTTAGTGTACCAGTGGCGCCCCTACTTTTCACTGAGGGTATGTTGCATCGCCTGTCAAGTCTTTCGCCTTCGTAGGGAGTGATTAGGGACCAGTTCCTCCAGAATCTTCCGGGTGTAGATTATAATATATCTCTCTCGCCTGCGCTCCAGTGAGTACAAATCAAGTGCTTCCAGGCGTTCCCAATAGTTAAGTTGTTTGATGGAACTTATGCATGTAGTAAAGGTTCTCTGTAATAATATATCACATATTATATACACTAATGGATCTAACCAGGAGTCTACTGGCAGGGCTGTATCTGCTCGTGTTGCCACCTCCCTAGATAAATCTAAGAACCATGTTGAGTTAGGCATACGAATTAACTCGGCGTCTACACCACAGACTGAATTATTTGTTATCCAAATGGCACTAAAGTTGACTTATGAGACAGAGATTGACTCTTTTGATTATTACTGATTAAAAAAACCATACCACGGGTGGAGTTCGAACCCGCGATCAGAGCGCCTTAACACTCCAGACCGTCGCTTTAGCTACTGGGCCAGTTAGCTTCAATAAGATTCATCCAACTAGGTATATTTCTACACCATAGGAAGGTTAGCATAGGCACCACTGTGTCCACAAATGCAAGTTTTTACAGACGAATCTCCCTCTAGAATGGACGTGACGAACTCTAGCTCAAGTCCCCTCAAATCCGTAAACATGAATCACGAAATGGTTTGTTTGCATTCTTGTCATTACGATTTCGTGAGTCATATTACTGATTGTTATCATTGAAGGCTTTTCACTACTATAATGAGTAATAACATGCGCATAAGAGAAGCCAGTTATAGTCAGTCATAAATCAGAGAAAAAGGAATTTGTGTACATATGTTATGGATTCCATCACACAGTGAAATACTCCATAGTAAATTTGAGAAGTTATCAAAGGAAAGTACACTGAAGGAAAATGTAGAATATAACTTTGGTATATGTGCATTTAGCATGAGGAATAATAATAAGAGAGAAGTAAATAATGAAAGTGAATGTCATGGGAATGCATTTAGAAGCCTGAGTAGATCTATCGCTTACAATGATAACATGAACGTAGATAAGTACGTTCATGGAGCAACTTGCAATATGAACAAACTGATGTTGTGGTAGTTAGGCTTAGGCTTGATTAATAGTACTTGCTGATCATGTGGTAGCCAGGCTTAGCTTGGTTACAAGTACAGTGGACCCTCGAATTTAGTAGAGCCTTTTCTGTATGCAAAACTATTTTTATTATCTATAAATTGTATGTTTTGTTAATATTTCCCATAGGAAATAATGTAAATCCAATTAAACCATTCCAGACACCCAAAAATATTAACAAATAATACATTTTAAAGATAAAAATAGTTTTGCATACAGAAAAGGCACTACTAAATTCGAGGGTCCACTGTACTTCTAGCTAGTAAGTGAGGGAGCCAGCTAGCTAGGAGGGGACCAGTTAGCTAGGAAGAGTGAACCAACTAGTAGGAAGAGGGAGCCAACTAGCTAGGAAGAGGGTGCCAGAACAAGTAAAACAGTTGGCAGCAGCTGGTGTAGTTGGCAGTGTGAGGTATCATTGACAATCACTACCATTATTGTTAATAATAACATTGAGGTGTCCTCACTGGCGCAGTGTTAGCTCCTCTATATTCAAGATAACATAAATTACGTCCATTAATAGACATTACATTTGCTCTAGTTAGTAGCCTGTACGTTTTTTGCTCCGTCTAATTTATCGACTATTAGCAATTATCCTTCCTGGGCTCATTTTAAAACTTGACTTGCGCCAGGAACAATACTGGACCTAAGACTAATTCATGGAAGAATCCGCTGCTTCCATGTCTTCCTTGCTTGCTTCCCGTTAGTGTGTTATACGTCTGTGTGTTAAGTTTTTGAACCTTGTGTTTATATTGATATCAACTACAGATCAGGGATTCTGGTCTATAGGTGACACTCTCTTGTCACCTTTCTAGAATATTGGAATTAAGCTAGCTCCTAACCAAGTATCATGTTCTGTTATTAATGCCCTTGTCAGTAGTAGATTCTGTCAGTGGTTTCTCCACTTCCTCGGTTGTTTCAGCGTTTACTAGTTTTGTGTGATTAGTCTTTTCTGCCTCCATTTCAAATGCTCTCTAATTGTGAAAATATTCTGAACCTTTTTGCTAAAGTTGTCGTTTTCAAACTCTCTTGATGCTTCTCATCTAGTTCCAAGATAATCAATCTTTACTCTCCTGCTTCTCGGTTGTTTATAGTCTAGGATGCCTCCTTGCTCTGTCACTTGAACCACAGTAACGTATTTTCTCTGTGTAGGGATGAATCTGAATTTTCTCGTACTTCGGGTGAAGATATTTAGAATTTTACATGAGTGTTGCCCACCGAATGGCTCCCAGTATTCTTTAAGACCGTTATCATGACCACTTCTGTATGATGATCTCGAGTTTCATTTCTCTTTACGAAGTTGCAGTCATTTCTCTGCAAAATAGTTTTACCTGTGATTTACTTGCGATCTGTTTCGGGAGTTTATCTACTCCCGGCGCCAGATATATCTGTTGATTTCTTGATCGACCAAGCTGTTGCTGTTGGCAGCTCTCTGGCCCACATATCCATCACAGTCTAGTTGATTTGGCACACCGCGGAGGTATGGTAGTAGTTTACTCTTGAAAACTTGTATCCCTGTTCCAGCAGTATTTCTGATATCTGCTAGTAGCAAGTTGAATAGTGCAAGGACCACAGATGTTGATGCATAGTTCTCGTACTATGCTCGTGGCGCCCTTGCTTTTCAGAGGGTCTGATTTATACTTCCTCTCACATCTCTCACTCCAGTAATTTATGGTATACCTGGAGAGGGTTTCGGGGATCAACGCCCCCGCGGCACGGTCCATGAGCAGGCCTCGTGGTGGATCAGGGCCTAATCAACCAGGCTGTTACTGCTGGCCGCACGTAAACCGACGTACTAACCACAGCCCGGCTGATCAGGTGCCTATCCAGCGGCTTCTTGAAGACAACGAGGGGTCTCTTGGTAATCCCCCTCATGTATGCTGGGAGGCAGTTGAGCTGTCTTGGGGCCCCTGACACCTATTGTGTTGTTTCTTATTGTACTCGTGGCGCTCCTGTTTTTCGTTGGGGGAATGTTGCATCTCCTGCCGAGTCTTTTGCTTTCGTAGGGAGTGATTTTCGTGTGCAAATTTCTAATCCCTCTACGATTTTTCAAGTGTACATTATCAAGTTGTGCCTTTTCGGTTGATATTTATGGGTGACTTAAAAAGGTTGGTAGTATGCAGATTTGGAACTAGGCCCTCTAGTAACTCTCCTTTTCAGTTACTATATTTCCAGTTTATTTAGGCGTTCCAACTACTCCGTTATGGAAAACTGGAGGAGATAATAACTAGAACAGAGTATACTACAGACTCTTGCCATACAATAGAGAGGAAAAATAATGTAAGGGACCTGGGAGTAGTAATGTCTGAGGATCTCACTTTCAAGGATCACAACAGTGCCACGATCGCACGTGCAAAGAAAATGATAGGATGGATAATGAGAACGTTCAAAACGAGAGATGCCAAGCCAATGATGATCCTTTTCAAATCACTTGTTCTCTCTAGGCTGGAATACTGCTGTACATTAACATCTCCATTCAAAGCAGGTGAACTTGCAGATCCAGATAGTGTACAGAGATCCTTTACTGCACGTATAAGTTCTGTCAAGCACCTTAACTACTGGGAACGCTTGGAAGCACTTGACTTGTACTCGTTGAAACCAGTCACAGGCATACACAGGTATACCTGTAACTGGTTTCGTAAGTTTTCCTATTCCTACAACCTTCTAGAACAAAGGTCCCCAAACTCTTCGGCTTATCGAATCCTTCAGGAAGTTTCAGATTGTTCATCGACTCCCAAACATTTGTATGAAAATTTAATAAACAGTATTATAATAATAGTACTATGACTAATAATAATAGAAAATAATGACTCCATAAGAAATAGGTAATATTTAAAAAATAAAGATTAAACAATACCCTTTTTTACCCAGTGTGTTGATATTAATGGGAAGGCTGCATCTGATGAGTGTCATCAAGGACACTAATATATGCTCGTATAGTGGAAAATTTTAGTCGAAAGTCACCACGCTGTTCCAATCCAGTCTGTTCCTCTACTTAGCTAGTTACTAACTCCCTTTTGACCTCCAGCCATTTATCGACTCCATCGATAGTCCCATCGACCCTTAGGGATCAATACTGACTACTTTGGAGAGCCTTGTTCTAGACCCATCTTTTTTTCCTAGTGAAAGGAGAAAAATGGCAAGAAATTACCAGATCGTACCATCACCTCTGAGCCAGATGGGGCACAGCAGAAATCCAATAACAGTAACATCTGTCACACACACACACACCAATTGTCTTATCGACAAGTGCTTTTGACAAGTGGTAACTAACACCACACACGAGGTCAGGTGTCTATCGGCAAGTGCCTGTGACAACTAGTAACACACACACACCAAAAAAAAAAACAATCTTACAACAAATTCCATGTAGATTTTTTCAATGTGTGTGTGTGTGTGTGTGTGTGTGTGTGTGAGAGAGAGAGAGAGAGAGAGAGAGAGAGAGAGAGAAATTTTTCCATTTACGTTGTTAAGGTCGAGTTAGGATAAGTCAAACAACCAATTAAAACGTATCACACCGGCAATAACTGAAACACAAAGGTGATAAAACTGACTCGCTAACAGAAAACGGGGACTCGCCCAACACAGTAGACACTACATCAGCTAAGTCACCCATTTGACGTCATACAAGGCTGGCAGTACGATGTTACATGGTATTTTCCGTTTTCGCACCTGTCAAATATACCGTCCCATAATTTCTCACTGTACCCCATTTTTTTAATATCCTACCGTATTTCATACCTTTTCCGTACTTTTACATAAATGAATTTTCAAAATAGATTCAACTAAATAATTAATACTACCAACTGTAAATTTTTAATTATTAATGTGGCTAAGCTTTGAGAAGTTTCCGAGAAAGACAAACTGTATTGCACAAATTGTATTAATGTTGATAAAATTACCAACATTAATACAACCCGAGACCTGGTCTCAGACCGAGCCGCGGGGGCGTTGACCCCCGAAACCTTCTCCAGGAAAACTCCAGGTAAACCCCAGAATCTGGATGTACGCGACTGGGACAGTTGCAGAGTGAGGAAAACCTGTGTAATGCAGATAAATTTTAGCGCTGAAGATTTAAACAAATAGGAGGCGGCATTCACAAATCAGAAGGAAATTAATATACGTACATATTTCTTCAGTTACGACATATACAGCCTAAACTAAATGTTGATGTCAGCTAGGTCTGTGTAAGTTGTATTACGTATTTGTAAAAATAATAATAATTTTTATTATTAGTATTAAGAAACGCCAAGTTTGAAGCTAAACTGAAGAGGCATTCTTCTGTTATCTTAAAAAGACTAATGTCTTAAAATACAACAGCAGATTAAGCATGAAGCTGCCCAAAAGTTGAAGATAATTGGATGTGACTCAAAAAATTTTGAATGAAAAGCGTTATTTTGATTTTTCACAATTTCTCCCATAATCAAATTGGGACCTACAAAGGTGCCAATATCAATCCAAAGTTTTCTCCAAATAAGACCGACCCGTTTTTAAGCAAGTATGTTTTAGTTTAAATTTTGTGTGCATAACGCGCACAGATTTAAGTGATCTTTAAGATATACCGATGTTATAGGTACATAAAAGTATATTATATAGATATAAGCCAAGACAAACAAATAAAGTCAAACACTGCGACTTAATGAATTACACACACGTGCAACATCTGGCTAACTTTATTTATAGACGTTTCGCCTTCCAGTGGTTTTATCAATACAAGGATATAATGTGAAGTATAAACATCGACGTAAACTCAATTAACAGAGTGTAATGTTTACCTCACAACCTGTTAATACTTTATCGTGTTCTCCATCTCAATGTATCGTTTTTATGAAGATTTAAATAGTTACATACACAAATAACCCGCATATATGCGGGTTATTTGTGTATTGTTCCAGTCACAGTATTGTGCCTTTTTTGTTATTAAATAGTTACAGTGTACATTGTCTTTCCTATATCACTTCCTCGTGTGAGAAACACCGAGATGTTGAAAGTAGAATTATATACAGAAGATAAGGCAATGAGTCCTTCAGCCTTGGAGGTGGGGAAGAGCACTATAAACTTGACCTAGTCCTTGACCAGGCCTCCCGGTGCATCAGGGCCTGATCAACCAGGCTGTTACTGCTGGCCGCACGTAATCCTAGGTATCAACCACAGCCTGGCTTATCGGTATTGATACACCAGCGATGAAATTTTGAAGCCGATAAGAAGAGGCTTTCTAAAATTATACCATGGAAACCAGTTTCGGGAATGCTTTACATAAAACAAAGCAGAAGGCGCCTGCACTTGTCAAGTGTTTCACAAACCTTTCCCTAGTAATTACTGACAAGGGTTGAAAATATGAAACCGATCGAATAAGGCGTTTTGAAGATGTAAACAAATGTTTTGGGGGAGAAGTGAAGATGGTACCTAACACTATGCCTGTTATAACAGATTTTCAAGGGTTCATTCAGCTCGGAAAGTTTAACACGATAAAAATGAGAGTCTCCTGAATTCATTTTTTGCAGTTGTATTAGTTTTATAATTATCTATAATCGTGAAAGAAAAAATTGTGTTTTTTAAGATAGTCCAATTTGATAAAAATTCCAGTGATTCTAATTTTAAAAAATATTTTTTGCACTGACATATTTGTCCACCCACAAACAAAACAATATGGGTACAATCCTGGCCGTAAGATGCATCGGCCATTAAATACCGGAGCCATTCAGAAGAGGTAGATACATATATTTTGATGATTAAGCGAGAATCAAAAATTTTAAGCAATTTTACATATAAAATGGCCAAAATCTGCCCCTACACACTAGGATGTCACTCTCTCGTCATCGAATTAGGAGGCAACTTTCTCGAAAGTTAGAAGCTACGCTGCTCGGCGTTTTGGAAGTTATCCGAGCCATTCCAGGATGCTGTGAATGGCTTCAATAACTTTGGTTACAGGGCGCCTGCACCTGCCAATTGTCCTAAATTCTGCATGTGATTGGATGGGAGATTCAGGAGTTATGAGCAAAATGAAATCGAAAAGTTGGAAGAAAAAATCAGGCAACCATTTAAAGGTCTCCCGGGGAACATTTAATAGCAGTGTTACTGTACCTGACCTTGTGCCTCTACCTCAGCTCTCCTCTCTGAAACGAAATAAAGCAAAAAAAATACATTCAATAAAAGAACAAAGTATTCAGGTAAATAAAATATAAAGCTAGAATGATAAACAATTTCCACAAGAAAATTTTCCAGTAAATAAAAAGTAAATAATCCAGTACATGAAATCTACAAGTTCTTTTATGTAATACAAAATAATTATATATTAAATAAAACTTATTAAATGAAATAATCCGTGACAGAGATGCGTATTACATTACACAAAGTACTCACAGACGTATTACATTACACAAAGTACTCACAGACGTATTACATTACACAAAGTACTCACAGAAACGTATTGCATCGCAGCAAGTACTCTCAGACGTATTACATCACAGGAGGCATATTACATAATACAAAGTACTGACAGACACAGGGTACTGACAGTGCCACAGGGTATTCATCTCAGCTAATAAAAGCAAAAGCATGAAGTGTAAGGAAGAGGTCCGACGCCATAAGCAGGCGAGGCGAGGCGAGGCGAGGCGAGGCGAGGCGAGGCGAGGCGAGGCGAGGCGAGGCGAGGCGAGGCGAGGCGAGGCGAGGCGAGGCGAGGCGAGGCGAGGCGAGGCGAGGCGAGGCGAGGCGAGGCGAGGCGAGGCGAGGCGAGGCGAGGCGAGGCGAGGCGAGGCGAGGCGAGGGCAAGGGGTAGAAGGGAAAAAGATTTCGGCCAAATTGCCTCAGAGTCGGTCAGAAACGAAAAAAAATAAACCCAATTTAGAGAAACAATGGCTATTACTGAAAAAAATTCTTCGTAATCTATTGAACAATTAGGTATATTCACGTAAATTATATTTCTTTGATACGTTTATGGAACACACTGGAAGATACGGTACTGCTGTATAACACTTGTAGAGTGGTGTTCAAATACTGGTAGTCAGCAGTGGTGCTCAAAGGTCGATGACCCCTGCTCCAACACAAGAATTATTTCGGTCTATTTCAATGAAGGAACACGGGAAACCTCTCGCCTTCTCTAATCTATTACTATGCTCCTTCCACTTCTCTAAATCAGTTAGCGTGATAGTCAGGTCCGACCCTCCCCCCCGACAAAATCAACTGCAGGCTGAAATATACTTTGATGTTTGATGCATTACTTTATATATTTATTTATATATATATATATATATATATATATATATATATATATATATATATATATATATATATATATGTATTTATATATATATATATATATTTATATATAATATATTTATATATATATATATATATTTATATATATATATATTTATATATATATATATTTATATATATATATATATATATATTTATATATATATATATATATATATATATATATATATATATAATATATATATATATATATATAATGAGTACTTTCAAAACAAGGGAGTCCATGCCAATGATGATCCATTTTAAATCACTTGTTCTCATTACGTTGGAAATACTGCTGTGCGCACTAACAGTTCCAGTCAGGGCAGGTAAAATCGCAGAGAACATTCACTGCACGTATAAGCACCTCAGTTACTGGGAACGTTTTGGAGTCTCTTGACCTGTGCTCCCTGGAGCGCAGACAAGAGAGACGCATCATAATCTACACCTGGAAAATCCTGAGGGACAGGTCCCAAATCCACACATACTAAACACTTCGTACGAAAGCAAAAGACTAGGCAGACGGTGTAACATACCCCCAATGAAAAACAGGGGCTCAATGAGTACACTGAGAAAACAAGTGTCCGTGGCCCGACTGTTCAACAGCCTCCCAACGTGCATAAGAGGAATTACCAATAGACCCCGGTTGTCTTCAGGTTCGCACTGGACAGATACCTTAAGTCAGTACCCGATCAGACGGGCTGTGGATCGTACGTTTGACTACGTGCGGCCAGCAGTAACAACCTGGTTGATGAGGCCCTGATCCACCGGGAAGCCTGGTCAAGGATTGGGCGGCGGGGGCGTTGACCCCGGAACACCCTCCAGGTAGACTTCACGTAGGAACTTACACTGCACAACAGGACGTGCCTAGAGCAGTGTTAATTAAATCTTAGTTTTTCGTTAGTTAATAGGGTATAAAGCCTGTCGACTACACGAGGGTCGTTAACGTTGTCTACCACCTGTTCATCACCAGCCAAGAATACTCTAATCCCTAAAACTGGAATTAAAGTAAACCCAGCTTATATACACTGAAAGCCATACAGTTTCGGTGTATATATCCTTGCTAACCTTTTGTTTAATTGGGTTTGAAACCTATCAATTGCAGAAGGGTTATTAAGGCTGCATGTGACCTGTTCACCAGTCAAGAATACTTTACCCATAAAATTGGTATTAAACTCTCAGCATATGTACACAGAAGCATGCACATCTAGGTGTATATATTCTTGTACTTAGCTCGTGTGTTAATAAGATTTTTGGTTGGTTAACTGAACTTAAGCTATCGACACACGAGGGTCATTAAGGCTACATGTTATCTGATCTATTCACCACCAGTTAAGAATAATTCCATATATGGGGCTATTGGAATTCAAGTAAAATTAGTGTATGTATACAGATATGCATACCCCGTCCTCACATGTACATGACTCAGTGTACACACCAAGAAAAACATCAAAATATACACAAAGTGGTTATAGTGGATTGAATAATGGAATCTATCGCCTACACTTTAGTAACTTATTTAGGCTGCGCTAAGTATCTGCCTGCTAATGTTCAATGTTTTCTTTTTATTTGATGGTTACGGTGAGTTTGACCTAAATATTAGGGCAATTTTCTGTCTGCTCTCCACCACAAGGGAAAAAAATTATTCTCTGTCCCTCAGTATATGAGCTTACGTCGCTACCAAGTGATCCACCAGCATTAATTAATATTTTACCAATAAGTACAGGTGGACCTTATGCAACAACTCTTCTAAGGTCAAAATGACACCACCGACACCACCTACTACACAACCTTAATAACCAGCAACAACTGAAACATCCTCCACTTATAATTCACGATATTGTGAATTATTGTTTTAAATTGTCGCTAACTTGAGGTGCACCCAGCTCGTGGCCTTCAGCGTTCCTGATGGAGCTGTCTCCCCTGTAAGAGGCAGAAGACTGCCTAAGACACTATTGCCATGGGATTATAAATATACCTGATCAAATACACTACTACTACTACTACTACACAGATAACCCGCACATAAGAAGAGAGAACCTTACGACGACGTTTTGGTCCGAGTTGAACCATTTACAAATCACACTGACTGTGCATGGTCCAAGTCGGGCTGAAACATCGTTGTAAGCTTCCCTCTCTCCTAAATACGGGTTATTAGTGTATTGTTCCAGTCACGGTATTGTGCCTTATTATTATTATTATGAAAAAAGTGCTATCCTGGAGTGAATTATTAAGCTCTGGATGTGATTAAATACAGTTCAATAAAGAAGGTACTGGAGGCCACCTTCCTCTGTAAAACCTGAATGGTTCAGTACCAGGCTGGTGAGGCTGGTGCCAGTCACTGGGGCGATCACACCAGGCAAACCTTGTTCGGTTATCGACCCACCACCACCTTCACCTAGTCTTCCATCTTCTCTTCCCCTTACACCCCCCTTCCCCCATAACCTACCCGACCTCCATTACCACCACCTCTACTGTACCCAACAACCCCAACCACCCATCTATAGTTGGTAGAGTAGTTATCGCACAACTGATGGTAGAGTAGTTATCGCACAACTGATTCACAGCTATTATAGTAATACTATTACTACTATTATTATTACTACTACTACTACTACTAATAATAATAATAATAATAAAGACAATTTTCCAGTAAAATAGCCTTTGGTAGGGATGATACCATGGTTGTTTAATATATTTATAGATGGGATTGTGAATGTAAATAAATGCAAGGATGCTGAGGAAAGGTGATAGATTAAGAGATAATGAATATGATGCGAAATAAATGCTGTCACAGTTGCTCCCCTCATGGAAGGTTCCTTGATGTTGGTGAGGGGCTCTTGATTTAGGGAATTGAATCTGTGCCTGTTCTTTCGCTACATTCTGAAGAGATGTTACAAAGACTGGAGGAGCTTCGGAGTCATGAGAGGAAGAATGGTGGAAGTAAATATATTTAGATATTTGGAAGTGAACGTATCTGCTGATGGATCTATGAAAGACAAGATTAACCAATGAATTCATGAAGAGGGAAAATGTACTGTAGGAGGATTATTGAGTGTCTGGGGAATAAATTGTGTTTATGGATGGAAAAAGAGGAATGTACAAGAGAACAGTGGAATTAACTCGTTTACATGGGCGTGAGGCATGGGTTTTAAACGTTGTAGAGAGGCGGCTGCTCGAGGTAGTGGGGATGTCATGTTAAAACGCCATGCGTGGTGCGAATTTAATGCAAAGAATTTGGAGCGTAGAAATTAGAAGATTGTGTGGTGTTACAAAAGAGTTATTCAGAGGTGTGTTAGGTATTTAGAGATGAGAATAAACTGACAGAAAGCGTGTATAAAAACAGAATGGTAAGAAGTAGGATTATGGGTCGCCAAAGAAGGGTTGGAAGATGTGAACGTTTTATGTGGTATGGGCTTGAGCATTCTGCAGGCCTGAATGTGCTATATCAGAGTGAATGTATACAAATGGTTTTAAGGATTCGATATGTTTGGGTATGAGTAAGGTAATGTTTATGAAGGGATTCTGAGAAACTGGTTAGCCGAACTTAAGTAATGGAGGCGGGGAGAACAATGCCTGCACTCTCAAGGAGGGGTAAGGATGTTGCGGTTCGGACTGTCATTTAAAATGCGATTGTGAATTTCTGGCAAAACAAGTATTGAATGAATGTTGGCGAATATTTCTTGGTGGAAGATTGCAAAAAAAAAAAATCTATTGCAGACTTATTTCCATATAATGTAGAGAGTTACATTTAACTTAGCACATCATTTACCATGAGGCAGGCAGGGTAGATTATACTAATATAGATAAGTAATAAAGCCAGACATTATACATAATTATGCTCAAGGCACATACAACTAAGGAAATATATGAGAAAATATAAACTGGGCCTGGAGCAGGAGAGAGGAAGAAAATTCAGAGCTTCTCAAGGGTACTAAACTATCTCAAGTGCGGAAGGAAGCACTGGCTATAGAACGAGACTGAACCCTGAATAAACCATGCAAATCCAGGAGACAGAGAGAGGGAGCGAAAGGTAATTTATGATGTATAAAATAATCCGAAATAATTCTTCTCAAACAAAATCCAGAGGAAAATAATCCAGTAATGGGTTCTTTCTCAAACCACTGACGACAGCGAAGAAATGAGTGAAATAATGAAGTCTCAATGTGACTCTGTTTAGTGAGCAATTAATCAGACTCAAGGTTGATAATTCGAATGAATTCATGAACGAGAATCAAAACACTGTCAACATCTCCAAACTTTCCGGCATAACCTTAATTTCACCTGACTTTGAGAAAGCCGTTGACAATATGGCCATGCATTCTGCCATAGGCCCAGACTGTGAAACTCTGTCTTCATCAATTTCAGCAAGAAACCTCCATCATATTCCTTACATATTCTATAGAGAGAGAGAGAGCCTAGACATGGGGATCAACCCACGTCCATTAAAAGCAACCGATATAGCCCTACTCCACAAAGAATAACATTTACGTCCCACATTATAAAAACCTTCATGAGAGTTTTAAGAAACAAGATGACTAACCACATGGATTCACAACAACTGCACAACACAGGGCAACATGAGTTTAGAGCATAGCACTCCTGGCCATCGCAAATAATGGTTTTTGGTTGCAGTGGAAGACAAGCAAAATATGACAGTAGTAAACACCAATTTGGCAAAGTCCGATCATGTAATAGCACACAATATACGAGCCAAAAAAAATGGAGAAGTAGTCAGACGGATTTTTAATTTTGACAAATAGAACGCAAAAAATAATAGTCAAAAGAGGTAAGTCAGAGACTGCCACAAGTCAGATACTGTCCTGAAATTCAATCTCCGCCGTAGTCAAACTAGGAGGCACCTTTCGTGAATGTTTGAAGCTACATCACTGAGAGCTCTGGAAGTTCTCCCATGCATTCCAAGAAACTGGAAATATGTGCTACAACTCCAAGAATTTGGTCCTAGTTACTGTTCACACAGTTAAAAATTTCAAGCCGATTGGATGAGGCGTTCTGGAGTTGTGAGCGAAATAAATTCCAGCAGTCGTGATTGATACCTCAGGAAAGCGCTTGGAATTTGTTACTATTTCATTGTGGCCAAATTCCATTTTTATTCATTTATTCTCTCTCTCGCTCACTTTTGCCTGCTTGCTCTCTTTCTCTCTCACACACACACACACCATATATATATATATATATATATATATATATATATATATATATATATATATATATATATATATATATAGGGAGGTACCACCTCTAAAACTGTTATAGGGACCCTCATCCTCAGAGAAAAGAATATATATATATATATATATATATATATATATATATATATATATATATATATATATATATATATATATATATATATATATATATATATATAATATAATAATATATATATATTTATATTATACGCGCGCGCGCACACACATACCCAAACTCACACATACATACGATAAACAAAAAACTCGCATTATAATACTCGCAAAACAGAAACAAAAGCACAGTTCTCCGTGCCATCATATAATTAAAAGCAATTCCGTTAGTGCTTGCTGTAAATTACCATCACACGTGGAAACGCACACACGCTCAAACGTAATCATCTCAATTAATTATTAATTATATGTAATGCTGTCATGGAAGTAATTCAGGAAAATACCAACAAATTCAATTAGCATTATCATATGACTGCAATTAAACTTAAGTGAAAGTTTTGATTAATCTCTCTGAAATTCTCTTACACACACACACACACACACACACACACACACACACACACACACACACACACACACACACACAAAACACACACAAAACACACATACAAAACACACACATACAAAACACACACACACAAAACACACACACAAAACACACACACACAAAACACACACACACAAAACACACACACAAAACACACACAAAACACACACACACACAAAACACACACACACAAAACACACACACACAAAACACACACACACAAAACACACACACACAAAACACACACACACAAAACACACACCATACACACAAAGCACACCACACAAAACACACACACACAGCCTCCCCTTCTTTCTCCCCTCTCCCTCTCTTCCCAATCTTCCTCCCCTCTCCCTCTCTTCCCCCGTCTTCCTCCCCTCTCCCTCTCCCTCTTCCCCCTTTCTGTCACTCCTCTCTCTCTCTCTCTCTCTCACGCACACACATTTCCTCTCTCCCCCTCACACATACCTCCCTACTCACTCCCTCTCCCTTTCTCTTTCATACAAACACGCGCACGCGCACACAGACTGAGGAAAAAAGGTGGGGAACTCACAAGCAACGATCAAGAAGTAATGCGAGGAGCTCAACATGAGATTTAAGGAAGTATTCACAGTGAAGAGAGGACAGAGGGGGGCACCAACAGGGAACAGACCAACAAGTACTGGATGATATGCACACAGCTGAGGAGGAGGTGAAGAAGCTGCTAAGTGACCTTGATACCTCAAAGGCAATGGGATCGGACATCTCCCCGTGGGTACTCAGGGAGGGAGCAGATATACTGTGTGTGCCATTAACCACAATCTTCAACACATCCCTTAAAACTGGGCAACTACCTGAGGTATGGAAGATCGCAAATGTAGTTCCCATTTTTAAACAAGGAGACAAAAAAGAGGCACTAAATTACAGACCAGTGTCACTGACCTGTGTAGTATGCAAAGTCATGTAGAAGATTATCAGGAGGAGTGTGGTGGAGCACCTGGAACGGAACAAGATTATAAACGACAACCAGCACGGATTCATGGAAGGTAAATCCTGTGTCACAAACCTTCTGGAGTTTTGTGACAAAGTTACAGAAGTAAGACAAGAGAGAGATTGCATTTTCTTGGACTGCAAGAAGGCCTTCGACACAGTTGCTCACAAGCGACTAGTGCAGAAACTAGAGGATCAGGTGCGTATAACAGGAAGGGCACTGCAATGGATCAGAGAATACCTGACATGGAGGCAACAACGAGTCATGGTACGGGAAGAGGTATCACAGTGGGCACCTGTGACGAGCGGGGTCCCACAGGGGTCGGTCCTAGGACCAGTGCTATTTTTGGTATATGTGAATGACATGATGGAAGGGATAGACTCAGAGGTGTCCCTGTTCGCAGATGATGTGAAGTTAATGAGAATTAAATCAGATGAGGATCAGGCAGGACTTCGAAGAGACCTGGACAGGCTGGACTCGTGGTCCAGCAACTGGCAAGGGCAAAGAAGACCCCAGACAGAGTATAGACTAGGTGGCCAAAGACCGCAAGCCTCGCTCAAGGAGAAAGGTCTTGGGGTGACCATAACATCGAGCATGTCTCCGGAGGCACACATCAACCAGATACCTGCTGCAGCATATGGGCGCCTGGCAAACCTGAGAATAGCTTTCCGATACCTTAATAAGGAATCGTTCACGACACTGTACACTGTGTACATCAGACCCATACTGGAGTATGCAGCACTAGTTTGGAACCCACACCTGGTCAAGCACGTCAAGAAGTTAGAGAAAGTGCAAAGGTTTGCAACAAGGCTATTTCCGGAGCTCAGGGGCATGTCCTACGAAGAAAGGTTAAGGGACATCAGACTGACGAAATTAGAGAACAGGAGGGTCAGGGGACACATGATAACGACATACAAAATACTGCGTGGAATAGATGAGGTAGACAGAGACAGGTTGTTCCAGAGAGGGCACACAGAAACAAGGGGTCACAATTGGAAGCTGATGACTCAGACGAGTCAGAGGGATGGTAGGAAGTATTTCTTCAGAGTCGTTAGGAAGTGGAATAGCCTAGCAAGTGATGTAGTGGAGGCAGGAACCATACATAGCTTTAAGACAAGGTATGACAAAGCTCAGAAAGCAGAGAGAGGACCTAGTAGCGATCAGTGAAGAGGCGGGGCCAGGAGTCGAGTCTCGACCCCTGCAACCACAATTAGGTGAGTACACAGACGCGCACACACGCACGCACTCTCACCTCTCCGTGGGTCCTGAGAGGGGAAGAGCAGAGGCGATATGTGTACACCTAACAACAATCTTCAACACATCTATCGCACAGGGCGACTACCTGAGGTATGGAAGACGGCAAATGTAGTGCCAATTTTTAAAAAAAGAAGACACGAAGCATTAAACTACAGAAGTCTTTTGCTTTCGTAGTGGGTGATTTTCGTGTGCAAGTTCGGTACTAGTCCCTCTAGGATTTTCCAGGTGTATATAATCATGTATCTCTCCCTCCTGCGTTCCAGGGAATACAGGTTTAGGAACCTCAAGCGCTCCCAATAATTGAGGTGTTTTATCTCCGTTATGCGCGCCGTGAAAGTTCTCTGTACATTTTCTAGGTCGGCAATTTCACCTGCCTTGAAAGGTGCTGTTAGTGTGCAGCAATATTCCAGCCTAGATAGAACAAGTGACCTGAAGAGTGTCATCATGGGCTTGGCCTCCCTAGTTTTGAAGGTTCTCATTATCCATCCTGTCATTTTTCTAGCAGATGCGATTGATACAATGTTATGGTCCTTGAAGGTGAGATCCTCCGACATGATCACTCCCAGGTCTTTGACGTTGGTGTTTCGCTCTATTTTGTGGCCAGAATTTGTTTTGTACTCTGATGAAGATTTAATTTCCTCATGTTTACCATATCTGAGTAATTGAAATTTCTCATCGTTGAACTTCAGAAGTGTCCCTGTTTGCAGCTGATGTGAAGCTGATGAGAAGAATCCACTCAGATGAGGACCAGGCAGAACTACAAAGGTATCTGGACAGGCTGCAGGCCTGAGGCGCACATCAACTAAACTGCTGCAGCATATGGGCGCCTAGGAAACCTAAGAACAGCATTCCGACATCTTAATAAGGAATCGTTCAGGACCTTGTACACTGTGTACGTTAGGCCCATATTGGAGTAGCAGCACCAGTTTGGAACCCACACCTAACCAAGCGCATAAGGAAACTAGAGAAAGTGCAAAGGTTTGCAACAAGACTAGTCCCAGAGCTAAGGGGTATGTCCTATGAGGAGAGGTTAAGGGAAATCGACCTGATGACACTGGAGGACAGGAAAGATGGGGGGGGGGATATGATAATGACGTATAAAATATTGAGAGGAATCGACAAGGTGGACAGAGACAGGATGTTCCAGAGATGGGAAGTGGGTGCACGTGTCGAGTGGGATTCCACAAGGGTCAGTCCTAGGTCCTAGGAGAATACAAGCGGACGAAGGTCAGGTAAGGCTACAAGGGTATCTGGGCAGGCTGCAAGCCTGGCCCGACAAATGACTCTTGGAGTTTAACCCCAGCAAGTGCAAAGTTAAGAAGTTTGGAAAAGGATCTTGGGGTGAGCATCATACCGAGCACATCTCCTGCAGCATACGGGTGCCTGGCAAACCTGAGAATAGTGTTTAGACATCTGAGTAAGGAGTCATTCACCATGTACGACATACATCATGTACGTCAGGACCATATTGGAGTATGCAGCACCAGTATGGAACCCCACACCTGGTAAAACACGTCAAGAAATTAGAGAAAGTGCAAAGGTTTGCAACAAGACTAGTTGCGGAGCTGAGGAGGGTTGTCCTACGAGGAGAGGTAAGGGAACTATCTGACAACACTGGAGGACAGGAGGGATAAGGAAGGACATGATAACATATAAAATACTGAGAGGAATTGACAAGGTGAATAAGGACAGAATGTTTCAGATGTGACACAGCAACAAGGGATCACAACTGGAAGTTGAAAACTCAAATGAGTCACAGGGATGTTACGAAGTACTTCTTCATTGTTGTCAGGAAATAGAACAGTCTGAAGAGTGGAGGCAGGATCCATACATAGCTTTAAGAAGAGGCGTGATAAAGCTCATGGAGCAGGGAGAGAGTGGACCTAGTAGCGACCAGTGAAGAGGCGGGGGCAGGAGCTATGAATCGACCCCCTGCAACCCCACACACACACACACACACACACACACACACACACACACACACACACACACACACACACACACACACACACACACACACACACACATATCGGAGTTATTCATCTACACGCACACAAGGTGTTCTGCCACAAGCATACTATGGTATGCACACACGGGTGAAAGAGAGGCTCAGGTTTACAGACACGGAAGACTGTCTCGTGGGAAGGAGCAAAGTTATGAAGGGGGTCGCACGCAAGTCATTAAATGTACAAAAAAAAAAAAAAAACATCAGGGCAACATGAAGAACTTGTGAACGTGAAAGCAGGGAAACAATGGCTGCACTAGATAACGCCCCACCGAGTAAAACGCTACAAGATGAAAGTTTTCCCTGCTAAAAGTGTCTTCCAACTGAAGTGAAACGAGTTTGGAAGCCACGACGTATAGGAGGGAGCAATTTCAGTACGCACAATGGTAAGCAATTTCTACCCAATTTTCCTGATGTAAATTATGTATCTAGGCGAGAAATGTACATAATATACACCTGGAAAATCCTAGAGGGACTGAACACTGAAATTACTCTCTATGATGGCAAGAGACTTGCCAGACAATACAAAGTATCTCCGCTAAAAAGCAGGGGCGCGACGAGAGAGAAAAAAACTAGGTAAGCGTCAGAGGTTCCTGACTCTTCAACGTCCTCCCTTCCTCCATGTATAACGGAGAATAAACAAAAAAATAGCATCTGGCGGTCTTCAAGAGGGAACTGGACAAGTTCTTGAAATTAGTGTCTGACCAGCCAGGCTGTGGTTCGTATGATGGACTACTATGTGCGGCCAACAGCAACAGTCTTGTTGATCAAGCCTTGATCCACCAGGCGGCTTGGTCTGGGATCAGGCCGCGGGGGCGTTGACCTCCGAAAACGTCGTTCAGGCATACGATTTCCAGGGTGTACAGTTCAATGGATTTCAGGTGTTACCAATAATTTAGGAATGGACTGAATTTTTACAAGCAGTGAAGGTTCTCTGTACATTCTCCAGATCTGTGGTTTTACCTACCTTAAAAATAGCTGTTGTACAGCAATATTCCAGTCTCAAGAGAACAAGTGATAATGAATATCATCACTGGCCTGGCATCTTTGTTCTGATAGTTCTGGTTATTTTATTTTTGGTTATGACAGTAATTCGTATAATCCTTGAACGTGAGATCTCTGACAATATCACTGTGTGTAGGTCGACTGTTTTACACTTCTCCAGTTTTTAATTATTAAACATTTCAGAGTAGAACAACTTAAAATTTATCACTGAGCATTACACTGCTAGATGATTTGCCGTCTTCAACAGATGTCACTCTCAAAGTCTATATTAGACTGAAAAGGGTGATATAGCGTTAGGAATTTTGCCTCTGTGTGGAATGAAAAAACTGAAATGAGTGCTGTGTCTTGAGGAACGGAGCTCTTCACAGCAAAAGTCTCTGATATTTCTTTGTTAACTGTTACTCTGAATCCGTTTTGTTTGAAAATTAAAAACTTAAATCTGCCTACTTTTTTCATTATTCATTTTACAAGGATTTTGTGCGCTGCTACACGAAGACCACACTTGTTGAAGACTTTTGCGAAATCTGTGTGAACTACGCATACAATGTCTTTCAGAGCATCTAAAACCATGGCGTAATGAAGCAGCAACTGCGAGAGGCAGAACAATCCATTCTAAACCACAGCTTGTGCAATTGTGATTTCGTGTTTGGCAATCTTCCTTCTTAATATTTTAATAATATGGGACGTCAGTATTATTGGTCTATATTTGTGTGCGATTATTTGAATGGCACATTCGTGTAGCGAGGCTATATCATATTTTTAATAACTGTGTCCAGATATGTACCTTATCTTTCATATGCCTTTGACAGGTTTCGAGAGTTTTCAGACTTCCGTAGCCCGGCCCTGGACAAGGCTTATCTTCGACCAGGCTATTGCTGCTGGCGGCCCACTGACCCACATAGAAATCGAAGTCTGGTTGATCTGGGGCACACCTGGAGTCTACCTGGAGGGTAATCCGGGGATCAACGCCCTCGCTACCCTGTCCATGACTAGGCCACCGGTGGATCAGAGCCTGATCAGCCAGGTTGTTACTGCTGGCCCCTTTTAGTCCAACGTACGAATCACAGCCCGGCTGATCCGGCACTGGCCTTAGGTATCTCTCCGGCTCCCTCCTGAAGGAAGCCAGGGGTCTATTGGTAATTCCCCTTATGCCTGGTGGGAGGCTGTTGAACAGTCTTGGGTCCCAGACGCTTAATGTTTTCTCTTAGTGTACTAATGGCGCCCCTACTTTTCACTGGGGATACATTGCACCTTCTGCCAAGTCCTTTGCTTTCGCAGGGAGTAATTTGTGTGTGTGCAGATTAGAGACCAGTTCCTCTAGGATTTTCCAGGTGTAGATTATGATGCATCTCTCGCCTGCGCTCCAGTGAGTACAAGTCAAGTGCTTACAAGTATTCCCAGTTGTAAAGGTGTTTGACGGAACTTATGTGTGCAGTAAAAGTTCTCTGTACATTCTCTAGACCTGCCATTTCACCTGCCTTGTTAATGTACAACAGCATTCCACCCTAAAGAGAAAAAGTGATTTAAAAAGGATCAGCACTTGCTTGGCACCTCTTGTTCTGAACGTTCTCATTATCCATCCTATCATTTTCCTCGTAGATATGACAGTGGCACTGTTGTGATCTTTGAAGGCGAGATCCTCAGACATTATTACCCCCAGGTCCTTCACGTTGCTTTTCCGGTCTATTGTGTGATTAGAGTTTGTAGTATACTCAGTTCTAGCTATTATTTCTTCCAGTTTTCCACATTATTATTATTATAATCAAGGGGGGAGCGCTAAACCCGGAGGATTATACAGCGCCTGGGGGGGGATGTGGAAGGCATTCAGGCTTAATTCGGGGAACTGGAGTACAGATCTAATTCCCTAAATCAAGAGCCCCTCACCAACATCAAGGAACCTTCCTTGAGGGGCCAGTTTTCCACAACGTAGTTGGAATTTGTCTTCAGTGAACATCATATTATTCTCCTTTGCTCATTGGAAAACCTGGTTTATTTCTTGGAGGAAATACTCGTTTTGTTTCTTCTTGAAGGCTTCTACAGTTGGTATTATATACGATTAACCCTTAAACGGTCCAAACAGATCGACGTTCAAATCCGTAGTGTTCCAAAAGTAGATCTACGTTTTTTTACATATTTTCAAAAATAACAAAAAAACAAATGTATATAAAAGTTTTTTTTACACATTTTTAAATGTAAAACAAGAAAGATGATCTACATTTTTTTTACTTTCAAATGTTGAAAAAACGTATGTATATACATTTGGACCATTTAAGGGTTAATGTACAACAAGGCTTCTACAGAAATGTTTCTGATATCTTCTGGTAAAATGTTAGTCTGGGACAGATGTTGAATGCAATGTTCTCTTATTGTACCCCGGCACCCTTGCTTGTCTCTGAATTTATTTTACATTTTTACCCATTGCAATATGTTATGGCAGTGTTCACTTCTGGACTAGGCCCTCAAGTACCTTCAATGTATATATCATTATATATACGCTTCCTCTGCTTGAGACTACATGTTACTGAAACATCTCAGTGTCCTAACACTGAGGTGTTCCAGTAATTTTAAATACTTTATTAATAAAGTTCTATGCGTGCAGTAAATGATATCTGTATCTAATATTTCACCTGCCCTGAACGGAGCCGTCTACAGTGAACAATACGCAAAAGAGCACAAGCGATTTAAATAATGTCGCTATAGGCACTACTTTGTTTTGAAAGTTATCATCATCCATCTTGTCATTATCCTGGCTGTCGTCACATTTGCCTTATGTTCTTTGAGAAATGAGTCCGCTATTTAAAACATTTGAGTTTTTTTTTTGTTTGTAATTTCTGATGAATATGGAGGTCCAAGAGACTTGGCTTGGGCAGTGTCCACGAGTATACTATCAATGACTTCTTCAGTATTTCGCTTATTTCGTAGTTGTCAACAGTGTAAGCTCAATTTCCTTTAAGGCAAAATATCTATTGCAGTTTCTGTCTTTGATTTTGCATACGAGGAAAATCATTTGAGGTATCTTTATAATGGTTCTTTTCTTCCTATGAGATCTTGGAGAATCTGAGATTTCTCTTTGCCTGTAGAGGGACAATGTTTTTTTTTTTTTTTAGTTTTTTTGTTTTTCTTAATGGAACGAGTCTGGAGAACACTTCTAGTGTCATTTTTAATAGTTAAAGTCTTTCATGTGACTGTTTATATGGGAGGTGTTGGTTGCTGTTGTTAGTATAGTCCTAGAGAAAAAAATCCCCCCGAAACGGGTGTTTGTTATATAATGATCCAGTCAATAGTACCCGTTCGTCCTGTGGCGGGGTATGCAGTATGAAGCAACCACTGGCGTGTGCTGCTGCTGCTGCTGCTGCTGCTGCTGCTGCTGCTGCTACATATGGAGGTCACTACCAACCAAGACATGTGGTAACTGTTCGCCACGTGGCAGGTTATAGCCTCCACTAACTGAAAACAGTGGGATTGTTAAGAGACGTCAAATGAAAACGACTCGCCCAGCCGACCAGAGAGATGCATCAAGAAACGTATCAACTGAACAGGAAACCAGTGGAATGAGCTACATAAAGACAAGACAAAGCGACTTCAGAGGTTTAAAAGGGTAATATGGCAGCTAATTTACGTCAGTCAGTTGAGGTAGAGGCAGGCTGAACTAGAGACCATCCCAGCATACTCAAATATGTAATTATGTGTGCATTCAATGCTCGCTCAGTGTTGGTGTAACAGAACTACAGATGTTACAGAGGGTCCTTGTCAGGTCGCTGTGGGTAAACAGTTATATTTTTGGACGTAGCTGTAATAAAGCTATCCAACCCCTTAATTAGGTCATGTGTGTATAAATTATCTTGATGAAAAGCTTCAGAAAGTCATTATTGACATTCAATGACTTATTATTATAATAATTTTCACCCTTCACCCCTCTGCAATCACGACATAGGCAAACTCAGGTATAATGAGGCAAACTCAGGTATAATGAATACAAAAGTAGTATTATGTCAGTAGCCACTATTAACATTTATATTATTGTTACTGTCATTAAGAGCACTGTAATAAGTGTTCATTAACTGAGACGCATTAACAGTATGAAAAAGACTGCTTGCTGTTGCTAACTTCTCTCTACATTTGACATTCGGCTTAAAATAAATTGTTTCATTATTCTACAACTGACGTTTCAGTGTTTCCAGTTTATTTTAGTTAATATTAGTATTAAGAGTAGATGGTGCATTAAGTCGCTGCTGTTAATTTTAGAAGACAATATTAATGAGTGTGTTCTGGAAAGTTCAAATTGTGGAAGGAAGAGAGACTGAGGTGTATAAACAGAGAGCAGCCTCATGCATTCTGCTCTTGTAAGTGGAGTTTTAGTGCAGAATATGAATTCCTCCTTCAAACAAGTGAGGTAAAGTGCGTAGCACTTAAGTTCAACTGACTATTGCGAAATGTGTTTTAGTAGTAAATTATTAAATGCTTCTAGGGATTCGATCCCCCAAGCTTATATACGTCTGAACCGGCAATTCCTTCCTTTTCAGGAAATGTACATATATGTGCCTTGTGTTGTTTGAATAGAGTTAATAAATGTATTATTAAGGACTGTGCTGATCTGTAGAATTAATAATTAAGGATAAAAAAAGAAATATTGTTATATTATTATTATTATAATCAAGGGGGAAGCGCTAAACCCGGAGGATTATACAGCGCCTGGGGGGGGGATGTGGAAGGCATTCAGGCTTAATTCGGGGAACTGGAGCACAGATCCAATTCCCTAAATCAAGAGCCCCTCACCAACATCAAGGAACCTTCCTTGAGGGGAATATTGTTATAATAATAATACTGTCTGGCTCTAGCCTAGCCTATCTCCAGCCATACTTACTGTGCCTTACTAATTCCCATGTATGAAATTTTTATATGAATTTTGTATGTCTAATACCACGTCATTTATACTGTACCTGATAATTGTTTACCACTCTTTTGACTGTTAACTGCCTCTATTATCTTAGTAAGAGATGCTATTTTTTTGTTAGTATAGCACACAAGTAACCCGCACTGAGGAGAATGTGACCTAAGCCGACGTTTCGATCCGACTTGAACCGATTATTTAAGAACACAAAACAAATGATGAGAAAGCTAGAAAAAAATAAGAGTGGGTAATGAGAACTTTCAAAATTAACGCTAATAATGACACTACTCAAGCCATCTTTGCTATCTCGTCTAGATTATTGTTCGGTGTTGATGGCTCCGCTCAAGGCAGAAGAGAGATCAGAGCTTGAATATGTACGAAGATCGAATGCTACAACATAACGCCAATGAAGCGCTGAAACTACTGGGAACGCCTCATGGTAATTCACTAGTGATTATGAAGCAAAGCAGAGACGGCTGATTTTATTTATTATATATGCTTCAGAGGAGCTGAAGGAGATTCATAATCTTTGATGTGGTGTATGCCCAAATGAGGAGAGAAATTATACAGCACTTTTACATAGGGCAATGAAAGGTGGAATAAACTAGGAAATCTAGACAGTTTCAAAAGTGATGACAACAATTCACAAACAACAAAGTTTAATAACTTCAACGCACAGTTAAGAGGCAGGTTCAAGAGTGTAGCTCAACATTCAGACTCGGCTAGGTAAACACGCACACAGATCTCGTTGCCCTACTGCACGGTCAATTAGGTTTAAGCACCTGCAATCATCATTGACGAATCTAGGTACACAAAGTAACTTCATATACTATTAATATCTAGCTCTTGCAATAATCATATTATTGTCATTATCACCACCGTTACACCTTGACCTGTGTACCTAACAACTAATCTCATTCTTCCTTCTGACGAACTTTAGCCCCACTAATTTCACACATTGAACTCTGCAGTCACGAAACGTTTAGACTTACGTCGTGTGCACCCAGAGTAACACTAGCATGGGCAGTAAGCTTGCTACAGTATTCATTGTGTTCTAAGTCACAGAACGGGTGGAACTCATGCCCATGGCTAACGAAAATGAAAAACCATCCTACAAGCGTGACAAGATCACATAACTTCATCCAAGCATCCTCGTAAAACCCATCCTACAAGTGAGGCAAGATCACTTAAATTCAACCTATCATCCTCGTAAAAACAATCTTTATACAGTCTTCAGTTACGCATCCCCCCCCCCCCTCCACATTCCAAAAAAGATAGCAAGTTCCTCAGCACTGTACATCAGCCGCAGGCCACGCGGAATCAAACATTGGCAAAATGCATACACATGCATACAACAAGAACACCATCATCATATGAACGCCTCATACCAGTGAGGCAAGGAGCATAAAAACTGGTAGTGTTTTCTGTCTTGATTTCCCTGATCCCAAACAATTACCTGTCATCATCAAAGTCACAACGCTTCTGTTTTATTCTGTGGATTTCAGCCGATTTCTCTACATGCGCTATGTTAGGTTCAGCTAAGTTCAAGTTACTTAACCAATTTAACGTATTATAGCTTAACAAATACACACATACCTTACCAAGATATATTTTAAGAAAACAGACAAGAGAGGCCCACGGTTCTGGTTTACTATCAACGTCACTTTCTCCACGCTCTTAATTTCTAGTAGAAGCCAGATTTATCTTAGGATGGTTGCAACTTGAAACAGTACGAGTCACACTCGTGTGCTGCCAAATACGTA
This sequence comes from Cherax quadricarinatus, assembly GCF_038502225.1. Classification (NCBI taxonomy): domain Eukaryota; kingdom Metazoa; phylum Arthropoda; class Malacostraca; order Decapoda; family Parastacidae; genus Cherax; species Cherax quadricarinatus. The sequence goes on from NC_091328.1 coordinate 20,204,638, forward strand.
CCTGTTAGTGTATACCAGCGTCTCCAACAGGTGAGAGCAGTTCTCCCTGCCCGCATGCAAGCAATAGATCCTTCAATGCAACAAGCAAGACTTAGTCCGCTCTACTGCTCAGCTGGGGCTACCGTGTTTGCATTACGTAAGGTTTCCGTTGTGCAGCTGAGGTTATACCGAGAGAATCAGAGCAATCATTTGTTTATAATTATCATTCCCCGTAAGACTCAACACTGGCGCCGCCGCCCAATCACTCCACATTCTTAGACTCTCAGAAAGTCAGTATAATGTTATATTTTCAAATAACTCAACACCGTTTTATAAACATTATTACAAAAGGTAACAGGATGAACAGAACAATGTTCCAGTAACACCTACCTAACAATCATACTATCAGGATGTATTGTCAAGTAACCGTAATATACATTTATCCCAAAGTATTAATGACTTCATTATTTTTGCGAGACCATTCAACTTCATTCATTTTAGATATATTGCCACACTGTCTTATTTAAGTAACATCAGTTACTCCACATTAATAAAGCCTAGTGGAATGCAATTAGGTATAATTTTTTGAAGTTAACTCTAAGCCAAATGTGTGTGGTGCCTCTGTTATCCTCCTAATATGACAAAGATGTATGGTACAAAGTAATCCTTAACTAGCTTAATTATTGCAGCCAGAAGCAATTACCAACACAATATGTGCACCCACATCCTGTGAGTTTTAATGCCACACTACAACAATGGGTAAATAGTTGTAACCCGGGATAATTCAGTCACTAAAAATTCTCTTCCTACAAACATTATACATGTATTTATAAAGCTGAAAAAAAAATCAGTCAAGATTTCCAGTTATCCCTCAACACAGCCTATCCATTTACCTCTCACAATACATGACTATTCGTCTGCCCTTCACAACACAGTCAATTTGCCTACACTTCACAACACAGCCTATTTATCTACATCTCACCATCACTCAAAACATAACTAACAGATTTACCACCTGTGAATTTTTACCTATGATTTACCTGTAACCTGTCTCTGGAGTTTTCCTATTCCCTCACTGTGGCCTGGGGTCAATCCTCCCTGTTAACTGCTTGGTCAACCAGGCTGTTCCTGTTGGCAGCTCGCTAGTCCACATACCCATCACTGCCTTGTTAATCCGACACACTGCCGAGGAATAGATCTAGTTTCCTCTTGGCAAATGCTATACTTGTTATGACAACACATTTCTGATATTTACTTATAACAGATTGAAAAATCGTGGACCACTAATGATGATGCTGTGTTCTTGCATTATGCTCGTGGCTCTCCTTCATTTCATGGGTCTATTTTATACCTCCTACCATCTCTCTCACTCTACTATATAGGTATGGTAGTGTGCAGACTTGGCACTAGGCCTTCCAGTATATTCCATTTGTTTATTACCACGTGGACAGATACCTAAAGTCAGTGCCTGATCAGCCGGGCTGTGGTTCGTATGTTGGATTGCGTGCGAGCAGCAGTAACAACCTGGTTGGTCAAGCCCTGATTCACCAGGCCGCCTGCCAAAGGACTTCGCCGCGGGGGCGTTGACATCCCAGAACGACCTCTAGGTATCTTACGGGCCTTCTCTCCAGTAAGCACATTGCCAGTTTTTGCGGTATTCCCAGTAGCTTAAATGTTCTAATGGTCGTATACGAACAATTACGTTTTCTATTTCTTCCACTTTGCTATCTCACTTGCCTTGAATGGAGCTGCCATCACTGAGAAGTACTCCTAGTGAGAAAGCACAAGTAATTTGAATTATAGTGTCACCAATGGCATTATTTCTCTTTTTTTGAAAATTCTCATTATCTACGCTGCCATTTTCCTGGCTTTTGCAATGATTGCTTTATGGTGTTCCTTAAAAGGTGGGTCAGCTGACATTATTATACCTAAATCTTTTACATGTTCTTGTTCTGTGGAGTGACCCTCCTATTTTTGTATATCTTTTTCCTGTTGCGATCATTTTTTCCATACTTGAGCAATTAGGATATGTCCCCCGTTGAACATCATGTTATTTTCCACCACCATTACTTCATTTCTTTATAGAGTTCCACGAGACTGGTCCCGGTGCTACATGTACAGGAATGATGTTTTCTATTTCCCTCTCGAATTCTAGGGGATTTGTGTTTGTCAGATATATATTATTTGTTTGGTGGGTAGAAGTAATAAAGAAACTTTTTGGATCCGCTACTCTTCTGTTCTTTAGTGAATCACTGAACCTTGATTCATACTGGTCTATATCAATATTTTGCTGATATCTGTTTCCTCTTAGATATATGAACCTGCTGTTAGTAGTGGGCCAATTCTAGGTATGGTTCTTAATTCGAATTTTACACATGAAGAAATGTGTAGGATTTTTTATATTTCTTGAATGGCTTTTTTTGTTCTTTATATACTTCTTCCGTCTGGTAGGAACGATTCTGTTCCTCTTCTATACTAGTAATCTCTCCTTATTGGTTATTTAAGCAGCTCTGGAACTCTCTCTTCTTTTTGTACATTTTTCTCCTTTCTCTTTCAATGACTGATCTTTTTGGCTTCCTTTGCCGAACATATTTAACACACCTTGTAAACTTCAACATTTGGCCTATAGATCTAAATCCTCACAACACAGCCACTAGATCTACCTAACACAGCCACTAGATCTACCTAACACAGCCACTAGATCTACCTAACAACACAGCCACTAGATCTACCTAACAACACAGCCACTAGATCTACCTCCTAACAACACAGCCAATAGATCTACCTCCTAACAACACAGCCAATAGATCTACCTCCTAACAACACAGCCAATAGATCTACCTAACACAGCCACTAGATCTACCTACCAACACAGCCACTAGATCTACCTACTAACAACACAGCCACTAGATCTACCTACCAACACAGCCACTAGATCTACCTACTAACAACACAGCCACTAGATCTACCTTCTAACAACACAGCCACTAGATCTACCTACCAACACAGCCACTAGATCTACATACCAACACAGCTACTAGATCTACCTACTACCAACACAGCCACTAGATCTACCTAACAACACAGCCATTAGATCTACCCCCTAACAACACATCCACCAAATCTACCTCCTAACAACACAGCCACTAGATCTACCTAACACAGCCACTAGATCTATCTCGTAACAACACAGCCGCCAGATCTACCTCCTAACAACACAGCCACTAGATCTACCTCCTAACACAATCAACAGATCTACCTAACAATACAGCCACTAGATCTACCTCCTAACAACACAATCAACAGATCAACCTAACACAGCCACTAGATCAACCTAACACCGCCACTAGATCTACCTAACAACACAGCCACTAGATCTACCTAACAAAACAACCAACAGATCTACCTCCTAACAACACAGAAATAAATATCTTCACAACACAGCCACTTGATCCACCTCCTCACAACACAGCAATAAATCTCTTCACAACACAGCCACTAGATCCACCTCCTCACAACACAGCCACTAGATCCACCACCTCACAACACAGCCACTAGATCCACCTCCTCACAACACAGCCACTAGATCCACCTCCTCACAACACAGCCACTAGATCCACCTCCTCACAACACAGCTACTAGATCCACCTCCTCACAACACAGCCACTAGATCCACCTCCTCACAACACAGCCACTAGATCCACCTCCTCACAACACAGCCACTAGATCCACCTCCTCACAACAGTCACTATATCCACCTCCTCACAACACAGCCAATAGATCTACCTCCTCACAACACAGCCAACAGATCTATCTCCTCACAACACAGCCAACAGATCCATCTCCTCACAACACAGCCAACAGATCTATCTCCTCACAACACAGCCAACAGATCCATCTCCTCACAAAGAGTCAACAGCCCTAAATCCTCACAACACAGCCAACAGATCTACCTCCTAACAAAGATTATCTGGATACTACACTACCAGAGCTATCACGGATAGAAACTCAAATTAGTGAGCAGAGACTATTATTGTATTTAAAGGGACCCGCAAAACCCAGAGGGGTCCTGCAGAACCTGGAAAAAATGAGACAATCAGCTTCAATTCAAGGAAGGAAAGCACAGGTTCAGATTCTTGCATCAAGAGTCCCTCAACTTCCATCAAGGAACCTACCTTGAAGGACAATATCTGTCGGTGGCTAACATAGTAGTACAGGGTGAAACTAAGGCTTTTAAGAGTCCTGGGCAAGACAGTAACGTGAGCCCTGGGCAAGACGCGTGTTGAGCACCCATACAAGCAGGTCAACGTGAGCTTTGGGTAAGATAGGTGTGTTGATTATAATCAAAACCAAGCGCTAAACCCATAGGTGTGTGGAGCACCAACACAGGCAGGTCAACGTGAGCCTTGGGCAAGACAGGCGTGCTTAGCACCGACACAAGAAGCTTAACGTGGGCCCTGGGCTAGACAGTAGTAACGTGAGCCAGGGGCAAGACAGGTATGTTAAGCACCCACACATGTGAAGAACATCCGACAGTCCTCCTTGACACACACACTGCATGACCAGGAGCTTCACAGATTCACATCATTATCTCCGCAGCCGATTACGGCGCACACACACATGCAACTCACGACCCATTCTGCAGTGTCATTCAAACTGTAACACTGAATGTGAAAAGGTATGTTAGAGAGAGAGAGAGAGAGAGAGAGAGAGAGAGAGAGAGAGAGAGAGAGAGAGAGAGAGAGAGAGAGAGAGAGAGAGAGAGAGAGAGAGAGAGTGTGTGTGTGTGTGTGTGTGTGTGTGTGTGTGTGTGTGTGTGTGTGTGTGTGTGTGTGTGTGTGTGTGTGTGTGTGTGTGTGTTGTGCATGTTGTGTGTTTATGTTGTGTGTTTATGTTTTGTGTGTTTATGTTGTGTGTTTATGTTGTGTGTGTTTATGTTGTGTGTGTTTATGTTTTGTGTGTTTATGTTTTGTGTGTTTATGTTTTGTGTGTGTGTGTGTGTGTGTGTGTGTGTGTGTGTGTGTGTGTGTGTGTGTGTGTACGTACTCGCCTAATTGTGCTTGCAGGGGTCGAGACTCAGCTCCTGGCCCTGCCTCTTCACTGATCGCTACTAGGTCCTCTCCCTCTCTGCTTCCTGAGCTTTGTCATACCTCTTCTTAAAACTATGTATGGTTCCTGCCTCCACTACTTCACTTGCTAGGCTATTCCACTTCCTGACGACTATGACTGAAGAAATACTTCCTAACGTCCCTGTGACTCGTCTGAGTCTTCAGCTTTCAGTTGTGACCCTTTGTTTCTGTGTCCCCTCTCTGGAACATCCTATCTCTGTCCACCTTGTCTATTCCCCGCAGTATCTTGTATGTCGTTATCATGTCTCCCCTGATCCTTCTGTCCTCCAGTGTCGTCAGTCCGATTTCCCTCAACCTTTCCTCGTACGACATTCCCCTGAGCTCTGGGACTAGCCTTGTTGCAAACCTTTGTACTTTCTCTAACTTCTTGACGTGCTTGACCAGGTGTTTGTTCCAGACTGATGCTGCATACTCCAGTATGGGCCTAACATACACAGTGTACAGTGTCTTGAACGATTCCTTATTAAGGTATCGGAACGCTATTCTCAGGTCTGCCAGGCGCCCGTATGCTGCAGCAGTTATTTGGTTGATGTGTGCCTCCAGTGACGTGCTCGGTGTTATGGTCACCCCAAGGTCTTTCTCCCTGAGTGAGGTCTGTAGCCTTTGTCCACCTAGCCTATACTCTGTCTGCGGTCTTCTTTGCCCCTCCCCAATCTTCATGACTTTGCATTTGGCAGGGTTGAATTCGAGAAGCCTGCTTCTGGACCACATGTCCAGGTCTCTTTGCAGTCCTGCCTCATCCTCATCCGATTTAATTCTTCTCATCAGCTTCACATCATCTGCGAATAGGGACACTTCAGAGGCTATTCCTTCCATCATGTCGTTCGCATATATCAAAAATAGCACTGGTCCTAGAACTGACCCCTGTGGGACCCCGCTCGTCACAGGCGCCCACTGTGATACCTCTTCACGTACCATGACTCGTTGTTGCCTCCCTGTCAGGTATTCCCTGATCCATTGCAGTGCCCTCCCTGTTATATGCGCCTGATCCTCCTGTTTCTGCACTAATCTCTTGTGGGGAACTGTGTCAAAGGCCTTCCTGCAGTCTAGGAAAATGCAATCAACCCACCCCTCTCTCCCGTGTCTTACTTCTGTTACCTTGTCATAAAACTCCAGAAGGTTTGTGACACAGGATTTGCCTTCAATGAACCCATGCTGGTTTTCATTTATAATCTTGTTCCGTTCCAGGTGTTCCACCACTCTCCTCCTGATAATCTTCTCCATGACTTTGCACACAATACATGTCAGACACACAGGTCTGTAGTTTAGTGCCTCATTTCTGTGTGTGTGTGGGGGGGGCTGAGATACTACTCCTATGTGTAGAGGAAAGGGGGGGGGGTGGAGAAAGAAGCAAATGACGAGCTTCAAGATCTAGTTTATATTTGAAGTCATCCTCAGGAACTAAGAGGATCGTCTCTTCCATCTCACACTGGGCCTCTTAAAATGGAAAGGAAATAAGAATAAGAAGAATGGAACAGTAAAGATAATCGAACTTTGAATGCAAGTAGAAGTAAGATTTATCTACCACAAAGATAGTCAGCCCTACAAGAGTGTAAAACGTTTAACAAATGTTACGAGAGATTGTATTAATACTGGAAGAATTACCGACAATATGTTAAGTAAAAGGACACAAGTGTAACTAATGTGACATTTTACTGTGGCAACGTTTCGCTCTCCAGGACCTTCGTCAAGCCGTTACAAAAATACACGGACACAGAGGGTATATATAGGCTTTAAGTGAGGTGTAGTACTAGCGGAGGTGGTAATAGCAGTAGTTATACATGTGGTGGAAAAGTCAGCTGGTATTGTATACAATTCATGTACAACCCAAGTAAAAAGGTTACAAAAGCTATGGCTTGGGTAGCATAAAAATAGGTTGGGCAAATGTATATGGTTGGATTTGAGAAGGCCTGTTTCAGTGTCCCTCCTCTATTACATAAGAACATAAGAAAGGAGGAACACTGCAGTAAGACTGTTGGTTCAAACTGGGCATGTCCTTTATGTAGTAGCAATTATGTGATGGCAAGGTTTACTGTTTTCAGGAGGGTTCTCGCGGTTTCTAACACAATTAAACAAAACAGAGGCAGCGTCATCATCTCTGAAGTTGCAGTGACTGACAGATGTGATAAATGGTTTTGAAAACCGACAACTTGTCAGTTTTCAAAGCCATTTATCACACAAGTCCTAAGTGCTAAGACAGTCAAATGGATGACTGTTTAATGAACCTTAAGCAGTGATTATCTGACCAAGTCTTCTAGGCTGGGTGGCTCCCAGGTTTCTATTCGCTCGTCAGAACGTTTTACTGCCTTTTTCTTATATCTCAGTTACTGCCACTGTCTTATGGAATTTTATAACTGGTTATTTTTTATTGGTAAACCACAATTTAACCCACCCTAGCCTAAATAATGAAAAAAGAAAAAAATACTGTAAACCTTATGTGAGAAATCCACATAGAATATGTGAGGCTCTGTTGTAACATCCCTGACACCAGTTCAACTTCACGTTTGATCAATCCGAGACTAACAAACTGATTCATTCCAGTTCTATTATTACACAAGAACTGATGTTTACTATCAGTAATCATTGTGAACAAATATATTTTGTGATTACTTTCATGCGCAAAGCAGTTGTGCTTTATTTTGACGAGGTGACTGAACCAATCAATCATTCCATCCATCCATCCTCCCCTCCCTCCCTTCGCTCTCTGTATCTGTATCACGAGTAGGTAGCAGTTAAGCACTGGGTGTAATGACACACGTCATGTTTCAAAACAGGGCAGCTGGGAATGGTTTACTGGTAAGGTTATGTGATTTTTTTTTTGTCGAGTTAGCCTGAGTGAGGGCTGAGCGGCCACCAGCACGGCTATATTGGATTGTAAAGCTCACAGAACCACCTCAAGCTCGCTTTTTTCCCCAGCTCAGTCTTCCTGGGAAGTGCATTAGCAGAGCTCCTTGTTTATATTTTTCTGCCAAACAAAACATTAACATGACGTGGTATCAAAAGCTTTTTTTACTTTACCAACGCTTGTTAGATTTTGCTGTGGAAGCGGCTAGTATACCGTGCACCCACGTTCATCCTGTGGCAGGTAGCGCGAGAGAAAATTGGAAACAAAACCCAGACAAGTCTTAGCAAAGTATATCTTATCTCTGGCACGTAAATTGACGTTATTTCGCTAATATGTCTATCATATTTTCATTAATAAGGTACCTTGACATATCACATGTTCATAATAATAATAACAATAATAATAATAATAACTTGACTTAAGAAATCGTAGTGACACGATTGCAAATAAACCATACCCCCGGCCGGGATTGAACCCGCGGTCATAGAGTCTCAAAACTCCAGCCCGTCGCGCTAACCACTAGACCAGCTAGCCACAATAAGATTCATCCAACTAGGTATATTTCTACACCATAGGAAGGTTAGCACAGGCACCTCTGTGACCACAAATGCAAGTTTTTACAGACGAATCTCCAGCTAGCGTGGCCGTGACGGGTTCAATCCCGGCCGGGGGTATGGTTTATTTGCAATCGTGTCACTACGATTTCTTAAGTCATGTTGACGGCAGTGAAGGGACTTGAGCTAGAGTTCGTCACGGCCACGCTAGCTGGAGATTCGTCTGTAAAAACTTGCATTTGTGGTCACAGAGGTGCCTGTGCTAACCTTCCTATGGTGTAGAAATATACCTAGTTGGATGAATCTTATTGTGGCTAGCTGGTCTAGTGGTTAGCGCGACGGGCTGGAGTTTTGAGACTCTATGACCGCGGGTTCAATCCCGGCCGGGGGTATGGTTTAATAATAATAATAATTTAAACCCATATGGGTCATAGCGCTGTGGGTAGGGACGTGCGAATGGAGTGTGAGAGAGGTAGGAGGTTAATGTGAGTGTAAAATCGAAACCATATATGGAGCAAGAGGTTAGTTTCCGTTGAGAGAGAGAGAGAGAGAGAGAGAGAGATACCTTCTGTGAGGAGGTCAGTTCGAATGTGTTAGGGCGGTATGGAGGGCGGGAGCGACGCTTGTGTGCCCGCTGATACATAGGAGAATCTACGATATAGAATATGAACTAGGAGCACTGAATCCTAGCCATAATTTTTAAAGGAGAAGACTGGTAGAACCAGTGGAAGGCCTCGATCAGATGACCAAAAGCGGGTCATCCTATGACTAAGATCCACGTCAGGAAACACTTGTCCTGTTTCCTGACAAACCTTACCTAACCTAACCTCTACGATATAGTGAGCTGACAGTATGAGCCAGCAATCCTCACACAACAGTGCTGCTTGTTTCAGTATGTGGTAGCCATATATGAGAGAGACAAAACAGATTCACTATGTATACTCGCCTACAGCACATGTGCGCTCGCGCGCGCACGATTTGTCAGCCTGAGAGAACACTCTCCTTAGCCCGACATCCCTCCATGTGTTACACATCTACTTACTCACTAAAGCACAAGGGTTGGAAATTTCAAAGAAAAACAAGATAAAAATGAATAAAAGAAAAGAGCGCATTATAAGCCAACCTTCTTCCCCGCCATCCTCTCATCACCTGAGAGATGGTAATTCCCAAGTAATACAAACTCCTGCTAGGCTGGAAGGAAACCTTTGAAGCTGTCGTAGCTGATGAAAGTTTAATGAAATGCTTGACGATATCATCATTGTCCTACTGAAGTTTGCCAGCCCCAGCAGACAGCCCTCAACAAAATATGACGGGGAAACAGCTAGCTTTTGTTTCTGCTGTGTAATTATCATGTACAATAGAGTAGGACCACATTACTGATGTATTTTAAATGTTAAAAGGGAGAAAAATTAAACTTCAGTATTTATCTCAACATAAAAGGTCCTTTCTAGTGTCTTTTAACTAATAGCTTACGTGTTTCACAGCTGTAAAAGAGAAAATATTACGGGACGCTCTCCCAGAGCACCATCTATTTCAGCAGCCTCGTGTGCCGCACACGTCAGGGAACAAAAGAATTCAAGCCGTCGCGAAATATAACGTAGAACGAAATACACATTTACCAAGACTCACACATCCGTGAATACAAATGTGAAAATTTTTGTAACAAAGAATTTTAGCATTTAATTTTTATTGAACTTTTTAAATTAATTATTATTATAATTAACTCAATTATCCATGTATTCTCATTTGGAAATATTATTATTAAATAATTAACTAGACTGCTTCACGCAGGTTTTCAGAATGTGACATGAAAATGTATAAATTCTAGGTGAAGTCATTATATATGATATTATAGAAGGCAATACTCATGACAGCTTCACTTCATGACTTAATATTGCCATGATTACTGATATTAAAATAAGTCAAATATAAAGCGTAGTAATTTCTGATGAACATATTTGAAAAGGTTAATTCTTTACACTTTAGAGAACATTATTTATAGCACAACTGGGTCCCCTATTAAGACCAAATGATAGTTCAAACTTTTGAAACATTTAGTACTAACAATAATTAGCCTGGGTATCCAACAGGCATGTGTGAACGTGTTAGATGTGAATGGAGGCAAGTGGTTTTTATGACCTGACTTACTGCTGGAGTGTAAAGTAACATTTATGCAGGGATTCAGGAAAACTAGTTAGCCAGACTTGAGTCATGGATGTGGGAACTAGTGTCTGCACTGGAGGGGTGATGTTACAATTTGGAGGAGCACCTGAGCTGTACAGTGTCGGCGCGCCTCTGTAAGACAGTGATGGTGAATGTTTTTTTTTTCTTTTTAGGGTCACCCTACCTCGGTGGGAGACGGCCAGTGTTAAAAAAAATATTAGCGATTGGAACTGAGAAATATTGTTCAGTGGCACCTATATACACAAGATTATAATTATTTAGGGGAAACCACTAAACTCACGTGGGTTATACAGCCATCTGGTAAAAATGTTAGACAAACACATTCAAGTAATATGAAGGAGAGAACAGAACCAGTTTATTATATCAAGAGCCCCTCACCACCACCTAAGAACCTCTCCCTAGAGGGGCGTGTATGAAAGAATAAGTAAATATAACCATGACAGTAACCCAGCCTCACACAAATAAATGCAACCATGACAGTAACCCAGCCTCACACAAGTAATACAACCATGATAGTGACCTAGCCTCACACAAATACAACCATGACAGTAACCCAGCCTCGCACAAGTAATACAACCATGTCTGTAACCCAGCCTCTCACAGGTATATACAACCATGTCAATAACCCAGCCTCACACAAATGCAACCATGACAGTAACCTAGCCTCACACAAGTGAATACAACCAAATCAGTAACCCACCCTCACACAAGTAAATGCAACCGTGACAGTAACCCAGCTTCACACAAGTAAATACAACCATGTCAGTAACCCACTCTCACATAAGTAAATGCAACCATGACAGTAACCCAGCCTCAAACAGGTTACTTAATCTAACCTAACCTCAATTTTTAAGTGTGATTCATTTTTTTTTCTGTGACAATTACCTGACAATAAGATTTACATAAAGTAGAGGTCTGAGCTTTGCTCAGACCTCTACAACACAATTGTCCTCAAATATTTAAGTTATACTATGAATTAAGGAAAGATCCTAGACCTCATCTTACGAAAGCAGACAAAGCAATTGCGATGGTAATTATGGACAAGGTAGATTATAGGAATAAAAATAACATATTAGAAGACAGGGGAACTGACGTGCCCCTTAAAGCCAGGATTACTTGTTGTATTCATGCTTTCACACCCGATTCTACACTACAAACTGAAGTGTTTGCCATTTTAATAGCGTTAAAGCTAACTTATGACACTGAACTTTACTACGATTATTACTGATTCTATGTCATCACTGATGACTCGGGACTCGCATGACTAACAAGTCAGATCTAGGCACTCAAAACTCAAGAGAATGTTATGGATTACATCACACACTGGATTACTCTTTCATGCTAAAATTGACAAGCTAGCCCAAAAAATACCCCTCAGGTAAATGTATAATTTAACTTTGGAGTGTCTGTGTCTAGTATTAGGAATAATATCAGTGTTATGGGAATGCAGTTTGCAGCCTTAGTAGATCTATCACCCACTATAACATGAACGTAGATATGTACGTTTATAGAGCAACTTGCAATGTGAACAGACTGACTGATAGTGTGGTAGCCAGACTTAGGTCTGGTTAAATGTACCTCTGGCAGTTTGGCACACACACAGATGATGATCAAACCAAATTAAAAGTACGTGACCAGCCCTATGGTCAATATCTTGAACACTGTGCTTTATTATCCATTTACTGAGGAATATAGATAAAGACAGTATATTACCCTAGAGTTCCTTGGAACAAGAGCCCTTCATCAGCATTAAGACAAACACTGGGAGGTAATATACAGTTGACAGACTGCAAAGTTTACCAGCCAACCAGTGTTTTGTACAGTGACTATCCTGTAGCTTGTACATCTACACGGCAGTGTAGTGCAGGTTTAACTCTTACACTGACGCTTTGATTGCTCTTTTACAGTGTTGTGAGGTTCAACTCCCACACTGACCCTACGAGCGGGAACGTTGCTTCAATTCCTTGGATCAAGAGCGCTGTGATATCAACGCACCCCCTACCGGATTCGTGAGAAAGTGTGAAAAATCAACAGTATACACAGAAATAACAAGCCTAACATGACAGTAACAACGTCAGCAACGGGCGGGTCAGGCGCCTCAGCTGACAATTTCTATGTAAAAAATTTAAAGAGAATGGTTAAAAATGTTAGATTTCCTTTAAAAAAGCAATATTTGTAACGTTACCGTAAACAAAACTCTGTAGTGTGTTTTACGACAACAATATTTCTTTACAAGTCAACAAAAATGAGTTCACTCTAAAACCTGCCAAAGTTGTCAACGCGACAAGTTGAACGAAGTAAAAGTTAGTTTAAAAGAATATTCCTGCCGGGTTTACTTTTCTAAAAATCAATCTTGCCAGGGTAACACCGACGCACAAGTTGGTGTTAGTGACGAGAAGACGGGCGGTATCTCAAGTCTATGTTAATTACCAGTGTTCTCGACTCTCCTCAAAGGAAACCATTTTAATTTCCTGGAGTCAGTTCCTGCTGGTTAGCCGGGCTGATGTGCCTACGTTAGACTGCATGCTGCTAGCACCAACAGTTTCACTAGCCAGGCCGAGCTGGCGGAGTGATTTGCGACCAAGTGGTGATGGCATCAGGAATCTACAGCAAGTACTCTCTCCAACGGGAACAACATAATTTCAACACGATACTGAAGCATCGTCTAATAACTTATCGCGAACTAACACACTCAACATAGCATTTAATTCCAAATATTATGGACTCTGTGAAGGATGAGTGGGTTGGTGGAGACGGGTTATGTTGCGGTTCAGAGTCATCTGAACTGTGATGTCAGCGTACTTCCAGCAACACATCTATTGAACAAGTGATGGTGAATGTGCTTCCTCCTTTACGGTTACCATACTTTGATGGGATAAGACCAATCTGGTAAAAAAATATATTAAGAACTCTCAATTTAAGCAGCACAAATTATTTCCAACAGCCAGGTGCTTCCTACCGTCCCTCATTTCCTAACTGCCAATTAGGATGGACATTGTTCAGAAATGTACCAGAACTGTGTGTAGATAAACGTGCAGGACATATACTGGGGAAACGTATCGCCACTAGTAGCTTCAGTAGCTGCTGCCTCTGACTCAAGAAGCCAATCATGGCCAAACTTTTCCACAATACATGTCTTGAATAGTGTTGGTGTCAGCAAACTTGTTATCCAACTCCACCAGCGCTGATACAACATCCACCTGAGAAGTGGATGTGCACTTACTGCTACACTTGTTGCTACATTAGTTGTGCCCTTGTATATGATATCCTCACCGCCCTCCCGAAATCTCCCAGCTTAGATATACCTATGACCGGGTTACTCCCGCAACCCGGCCTGGGAAATAGGAATTTGGCATATAGACAGATTTCAGTAAATTTGTGTGACGGTATGTGACAGGAAAATTATCCTGTAAGACGGAATGACAGGAAAACCATCCTGCGCGATGGAGAATGACAGGACAACCACCCTGTGTGAAGGAGTATTGGAGAATGACAGGACAACCATCCTGCACGATGGTGTATGACAGGACAACCATCCTGCACGATGGTGTATGACAGGACAACCATCCTGCACGATGGTGTATGACAGGACAACCATCCTGCATGATGGTGTATGACAGGACAACCATCCTGCGCGATGGAGAACGACAGGACAACCACCCTGTGTGAAGGAGTATTGGAGAATGACAGGACAACCATCCTGTGTGATGGTGTATGACAGGACAACCATCCTGTGTGATGGTGTATGACAGGACAACCATCCTGTGTGATGGTGTATGACAGGACAACCATCCTGCACGATGTTGTATGACAGGACAACCATCCTGTGTGAAGGAGTATTGGAGAATGACAGGACAACCACCCTGTGTGATGGTGTATGACAGGACAACCATCCTGCACGATGGTGTATGACAGGACAACCATCCTGTGTGATGGTGTATGACAGGACAACCATCCTGCACGATGTTGTATGACAGGACAACCATCCTGCATGATGGTGTATGACAGGACAACCATCCTGCATGATGGTATATGACAGGACAACCATCCTGCGTGAAGGAGTATGACAGGACAACCATCCTGTGTGCTGGGGTATGACAACAACCTGCTACATAACGAGTGTGTTAAGCAAACGTGTGTCCTGCTGTAACCTTGTATAGCGCCAGGTTAATCAAGGAAGACCCACAATGAGTTGTGTCCAACTTTGACAATCACCAAAAAAAAGTCTTCATTCTCCGGTACAGAAATTTAATATTTACAGAGAGCTAATTCAACGCGTATTAACATTTTTTTAAAGTATATTAATTAATTAATCAAAATGCTTTATTTTATAATATGCTGCACACCACACACACACAGGTAGGACTACAAAGAGACCTGGACAGACTGGAAGCCTGGTCCAGAAACTGGCTTCTCGAATTTAACCCTCCCAAATGCAAAGCCATGAAGATCGGGGAAGGGCAAAGAAGACCGCAGACAGAGTATAGGCTAGGTAGCCAAAGACTTAAAACCTCACTCAAGGAAAAGGATCTTGGGGTGAGTATAATACCGAACACATCTCCTGAGGCGCACATCAACCAGATAACTGCTGCAGCATATGGGCGCCTGACAAACCTAAGAATAGCGTTCAGATACCTTAGTAAGGAATCGTTCAAGACACTGTACACTGTGTACGTCAGGCCCATACTGGAGTATGCAGCACCCGTTTGGAACCCACACCTGGTCAAGCACGTCAAGAAATTAGAGAAAGGGCAAAGGTTTACAACAAGACTAGTCCCAGAGCTAAGGGAAATGTCCTACGAAGAAAGGTTAAGGGAAATCGGCCTGACGACAATGGAGGACAGGAGGGTTAATGGAGACACAAAATACTGCGATAAATTGACAAGGTGAACAAAGACAGGCTGTTCCAGAGATGGGACAAAGAAACAAGGGGTCACAATTGGAAGTTGAAGACTCTGATGAGTCAAAGGGATGTTAGGAAGTATTTCTTCAGTCACAGAGTTGTCAGGAAGTGGAACAGCCTAGAAAGTAACGTAGTTGAGGCAGAAACCATACATAGTTTTAAGACGAGGTTTGATAAACCTCTGGAGCAAGAAGAGTGAGATCTAGTAGCGATCAGTGAAGAGGCAGGGCCAGGAGCTATGAATCGACCCCTGCAACCACAAACAGGTGTACACACACACACTATTGCACTGCGTGTTGCAGCTAATAAATAAACCTGCTTTGAGTAAGTATGACGTTGCTGTATTAATATTTTCACCTCTTATTATTACTATTTTATAACAATACATGAAAACCTTGTATAGGAGTGCTAGTGAGCGTATACAAGATCCTCTACCTACTGCTGTATACTTATTAATACTGTTACGAATAACGTTAATACACGTTTATCTTTATAGGTTAGTTACATTAACTCACGCAGAATAACTCACAATACCGCGGCTACAACAACTCACTTCCAAGAAGAAACTTGGGACTACGTTTGGTGACGTTCTGAACCATATGTCGTACAACTGCGACTACTTGATGGTCCAAGATGGACTGAAACACTGCCAGAAATTCTCACTGAAGTGAGTGTTATGAATTAACTCATGTTAATCTGGAAACAGATTCGTTATGTTTGACTCGCGAAATCGTATTGAGGGTTCGAACCCTGTGCGCTATTCACTGTACCATGCCGGTCCAATAAGTTTCATCCAACCAGGTATACTTCTATACACACTAGTAAGGTTAATATGGGCCATCACTAACCACAATGCAGAATTTTTGCAGACGACACTCACAAGCATGGCTGTGGCAAGCTCTAGCTCAAGTTCATTAACGCCAGCATGGTACAGTGATTAACACACTGGCCTGTTAGTCGCTTATGTTTTTACTATTACACATCTACACACACACACACACAGGGCCAGGAGCTATGAATCGACCTATTACAACTACTGGATCACTATGACATGGCCTTGGATGCACTGGAAGAAAATCAGAATGCAGATGTAATATACACAGACTTTGCAAAAGCATTTGACAAATGCGATCATGGCGTAATAGCCCATAAAATACGTGCTAAAGGAATAACTGGGAAAGTGGGGAGATGGATCTTCAACTTCCTAACAAATCGAACACAAAGAGTAGTGGTCAACAGAGTTAAATCGGAGGCTGCCATAGTGAAGAGCTCTGTTCCACAAGGCACAGTACTCGCCCCCATCTTATTCCTTATCCTCATATCAGACATTAACAGAGATATACACCACAGCACCGTATCATCCTTTGCGGATGATACTAGGATCTGCAGGAGGCTGTCATCTGCTGAGGACGCGGTTAACCTCCAAGAAGATATAAACAAAGTTTTCCAGTGGGCAACGGTAAACAATATGATGTTCAATGAGGACAAATTCCAACTACTCCGTTATGGAAAACTGGAGGAGATAATAACTAGAACAGAGTATACTACTGACTCCGGCCATACAATAGAGCGGAAAAATAATGTAAGGGACCTGGGAGTAGTAATGTCTGAGGATCTCACTTTCAAGGATCACAACAGTGCCACGATCGCACGTGCAAAGAAAATGATAGGATGGATAATGAGAACTTTCAAAACGAGAGATGCCAAGCCCATGATGATCCTTTTCAAATCACTTGTTCTCTCTAGGCTGGAATACTGCTGTACATTAACATCTCCATTCAAAGCAGGTGAAATCGCAGATCTAGAGAGTATACAGAGATCCTTTACTGCACGTGTAAGTTCTGTCAAGCACCTTAACTACTGGGAACGCTTGGAAGCACTTGACTTGTACTCATTGGAACGCAAGAGAGAGAGATATATCATAATCTACACTTGGAAAATCTTGGAAGGAATGGTCCCAAATCTGCACACAGAAATCACTCCCTACGAAAGTAAAAGACTGGGCAGGCGATGCAAGATGCCCCCAATAAAAAGTAGGGGCGCCATTGGTACACTAAGAGAAAACACCATAAGTGTCCGGGGCCCAAAACTGTTCAACAGCCTCCCATCAAGCATTAGGGGAATTGCCAATAAACCCCTGGCTGCCTTCAAGAGAGAGCTGGAAAGATACCTAAAGTCAGTGCCGGATCAGCCGGGCTGTGGCTCGTACGTTGGACTGCGTGCGGCCAGCAGTAACAGCCTAGTTGATCAGGCCCTGATCCATCGGGAGGCCTGGTCATGGACCGGGCCGCGGGGGCGTTGATCCCCGGAATAACCTCCAGGTATCCAGGTAACCCCTGCGACCACAATTAGGCGAGCACAGCCACCTTTAATATTCGTTCATTATAAGCTACATAAAACTACAGCA
The DNA here is from genome assembly GCF_038502225.1 of Cherax quadricarinatus. Taxonomy (NCBI): domain Eukaryota; kingdom Metazoa; phylum Arthropoda; class Malacostraca; order Decapoda; family Parastacidae; genus Cherax; species Cherax quadricarinatus. The sequence goes on from NC_091328.1 coordinate 20,222,639, forward strand.
CATACTGACCACAGTACCTCCTCCACTGTTTTTAAAAACGTATGATAGAGGTCCTAAAGTTGTCCAAGTTTGGGTGACTCAGCGAAGCCTTCCTTACAATTTTTTTTTTTTTTTTTTTTTTTTGCAGAGTTGAATTTAGGTTACCTCAGTTCATTTAAAAGCCCAGTCCTCTCTAAGGTATATTACCCCCTGGGATGTGACCCATAACAGTCAATTAACACCCCTGGGATCTGGTCCACAATAGTCAACTAACAACCCTGGGATCTAGTCCACAGCAGTCAACTAACATCCCTGAGATCTGGTCGACAACAGTCAACTAGCATCCCTGAGATCTGGTCCACAGCAGTCAACTAACATCCCTGGGATCTAGTCCACAGCAGTCAACTAACATCCCTGAGATCTGGTCGACAACAGTCAACTAACATCCCTGAGAGCTGGTCCACAGCAATCAACTAACATCCCTGGGATCTAGTCCACAGCAGTCAACTAACATCCCTGAGATCTGGTCGACAACAGTCAACTAACATCCCTGAGATCTGGTCGACAACAGTCAACTAACATCCCTGAGATCTGGTCCACAGCAGTCAACTAACATCCCTGGGATCTGGTCCACAACTGTCAACCAACATCCCTGAGATCTGGTCCTCAACCAACATCCCTGAGATCTGGTCCACAACAGTCAACTAACACCCCTGGGATCTGGTCCACAACAGTCAACTAACACCCCTGCGATCTGATCAACAACAGTCAACTAACACCCCTGGGATCTGGTCCACAACAGTCAACTAACACCCTTGGGATGTGATCCACAACAGTCGACTAACACCCCCCCCCCGGGGACACAACCTGACTGTTACCAATGCTTAATAATTGTTTTAAGTAACACTACGAGTCGCTGTTAAACAATTATATATTTAAGTTTCACTCCAATCTTCAATGCTAGCATCTCCAATAAAATATACAAAATGCGACAACTTTAGTGACAAGAACCACTACTATACGAGATTCGGGAATGTGAAAATATTAAACACTTCACTTAAAAAAATGGTTTGTTACACTAGGGGATATTTGTGTAAATACATTAAAATTAAATAGTGTGTATCAGTGAACAAAACCCGGTACTGTGTATTTACGAGCCAGAAGGACTAAGTAAATTCTTTACACTATGTACACTGTGTAGGAACATACCTTTACCTTTGATATACCTTCGAAGAGTTTCGAGAGTTTAACTACTCTCGGAGCCCGGCCATGAGCCAGGCTCGTCCGGTGCTTGCCTGATCAACCAGGCTGTTGATGCTGGAGGCCCGCTACCCCACATATCCATCACAGCCTGGTTGATCTGGCACCTGGTGAAGATACTTGTCCAGTTTCCCCTTGAACGCTTCTACACTTGTTCCGGATATGGTATATATGCTAAAAATGAATTCACAGGATTCAAATAACCACAGCATTCTAAATAGCCTGTCCAAGATAGATTCATTTGTGAAACAGTAGTCAGTGCCTTGACAAATAATATTAAACATGGAACTTCAATAACGACCACCAAACACCCTATGGTGGTGGACACAAAGAGGGCCTAAAACCAAAAACACCCTATGGTGGTGGGCCTAAAACCAAAAACACCCTATGGTGGTGGGCCTAAAACCAAAAACACCCTATGGTGGTGGGCCTAAAACCAAAAACACCCTATGGTGGTGGGCCTAAAACCAAAAACACCCTATGGTGGTGGGCCTAAAACCAAAAACACCCTATGGTGGTGGGCCTAAAACCAAAACAAAGACCAAATTGCAATGCTAAGCAGTATAACTGCACGTGCCCCGACTATGACAAAGCATAGATAGCCCAACAGTGTAGAATATCTAGAACCAAGCTGTAGACAGATAGAAATCATGACTGGTATATCCTGCAACCATCCACAAGACAGACATACGGGCCCTACATAACATCCTTGGGATAAAAAAATAATCTTGTGAGCCAGGTCAGCTGTCATGTCCACACTTCCCATCAAGAAAATCAACTATGCAGATCCTACACAAGACCTTACTCATCCTATATGTACAACTGAAATTATTCAAGACCTTACTCATCTTTTACGTACAAATGAAGTCTATTCAAGACCTTAATCATCTTGTACGTACGGCTGAAGAATGAAGACCACTATCTACTTGTCTTGTATATCCTGCTGAAGGATCAAGACTACTAGTCATGGACATACTGCTGAAGGTTCTTAAAGACCCTCCTAATCTTGAGTGTACTACTGAAGGTTTTCATCTACAAAAGACTTCCTCGTTCTCCCCTCTCAAGATTTATATGAAATTGTGCACCCAGACGTCAACAGTTCCAGAAACTTCCCTTCCTCCCCTCCTGGAGACCCTCCCCCAGGAGCACCCCCTGCGACACCAGCAGCCGGGCAAACCGCTTGAAATCTTAAAAGGACTGCAAGAGGAGAGAGGAAAGGGAAGGCGATAAAGGCTTCTAGTGTTTTAACGAGAAGGTAATGGTTTGAGGGAGGGAGAAAAACACTGACTCCGGAAAGAGGTTATGTAACCTGAAAGAGGACGGGAAGGGGCGGATTTACGTGCCCTGAACCTGAAAGGAGTACAAGTTTTAGAACTGATACACTTCGGTTAAACCCGTGATTCACCTGTGACCTGTTTCTGGATTTTCTTACTCTGGCGGCCCTTGCCGGGCACTCAACAGGCCTCAAGAACACATGGAACGCGGCAATAAACCCGCTGGCCCATGCTACGTAGGTCTAACTCACACCCACTCATGTATTTGTCCAACCTATATTAAACCTATCCAAGGTTTAAGGTTCAATGACACTACTTGGAAGATTGTTCCACTCAGCTAAAACTCTGCTGCTAAACCACTGCTGCGAGTTCTGTCTTGATTGGATATTTTCAGCACGTTAGTGTTATCCCTTTATTGCAATTCTCCATCTGTGCACTTCAATTATATCCCCTCTAATTATGTCAGTATAGCTACTGAATTCCCCTATACGTATACTTGTGTAGTATATTGTAGATCGTATCATCCATGTATATATTTAGGCTCCCTTTCAGTAGGCTCAGCGACTAGCATGTGTGACGTCACGTGATGCGCATGTGTGCTTGAGAATCCCTGTAACTCCCTCAATTCCCGGTAGACCTACCAAGCAACAGGACAGGCAGGTTTTGCTCCCCCATTTCACACACTGCCAATATAAGTGTTACCGTCCAACAAGTGTTTAACTCCAACCATCACATCTCCACGAACCCTCCCAACAATTATACCCCCTCTCCAGCGTGTGTAAATTCAGCGCCATCAGCTTATCTTAACAAGAAACTTTTCTGTTACTGGGAATTTTACTTTCGAAAATCGTTCCTGTACGTTTTTCAGCGCATTTACGTCCATTCTGTAAATATGGAGACCAGAACTGAACAGCATAATATAACTGAAGGCTTACAAAAGTTATATAAAGGTGAAGTATAATCTAAGACTTCTATTAATACTTCATACCTTTGAAGAATTTCGAGTATATCTACTCTCTGAGCCCGGCCATGGGCCAGGCTCGTCTGGTGCTTGCCTGGTCAACCAGGCTGTTGTTGCTGGAGGCCCACTGCCCCACATATCCATCACAGCCTGGTTGATCTGGCACCTGGTGAAGATACTTGTCTAGTTTCCTCTTGAAGGCTTCAACACTTGTTCCAGCAGTGTTTCTGATATCTTCTGGTAAGATGTTGAATAGTCTGGGACCCCGATGTTGATATAGTGTTCCCTTATTGTCCCCACCGCACCCCTGCTCCTCACTGGGTTTATTTTACACTTCCTCCCATATCTCTTACTCCAGTATGTTATGGCAGTGTGCAGATTTGGGACCAAGCCCTCAAGTACCTTCCAGGTATATATTATCATGTACCTCTCTCTCCTCCGCTCCAATGAGTACATGTTCAAGACTTGCAGGTGTTCCCAGTAGTTTAAGTGCTTTACTGGCTCAATGTGAGCCGTCAACGATCTCTGTATTTGTTCCAGCTCCGATATTTCTCCTGCCCTGAACGGGGCCGTCAGCACTGAGCAATATTCTAAGTGAGGGAGCACTAGCGATTTGAAGAGTGTCACCATCGGCACTGTTTCCCTTGTTTTGAAGGTTCTCAATACCCACCCAGTCATCTTCCTGGCTGTCGTGATCTTTGTCTTGTTATGGTCTTTAAAAGAAAGGTCCGCTGACATAATTATTCCCAGGTCTTTTACGTGTTCCTTACGTTCTATTTGGTGACCCTCTTCAGTTTTGTATATAGTGCTCCTTTTGAGTTCTTCATTCTTTCCATACCTAAGCAGCTGGAACTTATCACCATTGAACGTCATGTTCTCCACTGCCCACTGGAAAACCCTGTTTATGTCTTCCTGTACTTTTTCAGTGTCCTCTACCGTAGTGACTTTCATGTTTATTTTAGTGTCATCTGCAAATGATGATACAAAAGTGTGCCGGGTGTATTTGTCTATGTCTGCTATGAGGATGAGGAACAGTAGAGGTGCCAGGACAGTGCCTTGGGGCACTGAGCTTTTGACCTCGCTGATGCTGGATCTTGCCCTGTTCACTACTACTTTTTGTGTTCTGTGTGCTAGGAAACCGAAAATCCATCTCCCTACCTTCCCCGCAATGCCCATGGCCTTCATTTTGTGCGCTATCACTCCATGATCGCATTTGTCAAACGCCTTTGCAAAATCTGTGTAAATCACATCTGCGTTTTGGTTGTCTTCCAGTGCCTCCGTAATTCTGTCATAATGGTTCAGCAGCTGTGACAGACATGATCGTCCTGCTTAAAAACCATGCTGGTTCGAGTTATGTTGGTTATACTGTTCCATGAAATTTGTAACCTGCCGTCTCATTACCCTTTCGAAGATTTTTGTGAGAGGTTAGGGCTACTGGTCTGTAATTTTTAGCTAGTGCTCTACTACCTCCCTTGTGTAAAGGAGCTATGTCTGCACTCTTTATGGCCTCTATTAGCTTCATTGCGAACACTTGTGCGATGTTGTCTTAACTTTAAATTACTGATAACCAGACCCTCTAATTTTTTTTCACACCTAGTTTGACTCGGATCTACATTATTTAGTTTATAAGTACCATAGTTAATTTCGTATACTTTACGAAATTATCTATTTTACAATAATTTGTGTTCATTGTATTCATTCAATTTTTCTCATCAACATTACAACGAAACGACGTTATTCTTGGACCTGCTGTACACGACATCGTATTCTTTGCCTTGGTCTACCGCCTCAAATGCCTTAGTATCAAAGTAGCTTGAAATTTCGTCAGTAATTACTGCTTCCATCTTTTCTACAACTGAAGTTAGGCTGACTGGGCTGTAATTTGAAGATAACGTCCTATCTCCCGACAACCTGCTTGACCAGGCTGTTGCTGTTTTAAGTCAATCCGGACTACAACGTGTACAGTTCTCTGAAGTTTGAGAGAATATGACCGTTTATTAGAGTGGAAGAGTATTAGATACCAGCTGTCAAATGCACTTGTCGATAGACACTTGACCTGTTGTTTGTAGTTGTGCGCGCGCGCGCGCGCGTGCGTGTGTGTGTGTGTGTGTGTGTGTGTGTTTTCCAACATGTCCCGGCCTGCCACACGTAAACAGTCTGCCTACATTATTTCGCTATTGGTAACTAATTGTATGTAAATATATGTTAATTTAAGTAACTCTTACCTAACAAGACCTAACCGAGAAAAATAAATACTGAATATTTATAAAGACTTAGACGGTGCAGAAATGAACATCCAATTGGAGGTGGAGTGAATTATTAGTCATGGGGGAGCGCTAAACCCAAAGGAAAATGAAAAGGAATCAGGTTCATCTATGGAAGGGGATGTCAGATCCAATTTCTTGGATGTAGAGCCTCGTGAGCGGGGTGAAGGAACCTTCAGAGAGGTTGAGAGCAGAGCCACCTACACCAACAGTCGGGAATCATACGTCAGTGTTAGCCTAGTTCAAATTGATTATTTTATGCACATGCGATAAACCAGTAGGGATCATACAGCGTCTGGGAAATGGAAAGTAATCAGGGTAGCTACAATTCCTTGGATCAAAAATCCCCCTTTACTGGCATGAGTGCACCAACCTTGAAGGGGATGTGTACACAGGCTGCTGCAACACAACAACCTGGGTAAGTCTACAAGACAAGGAAGATCATTTTGGAAAAAAGAGCGAGTGAAATGTTCCAGTCACAGTATAAATATTATCCACAATTAAATATAATCATCGCTAATATCAATAAGTGTTATCCATTACTCTCAACTATAACCTTTATCTATTAGCATAATTATTAATTTAGTTTTTAATAATGACGTGCTGTATAGTCCTTGTGGCTTAGCGCTTCTTTTTGATTATAATAATAATTAATAATGACGTATTTATATAATTATATAAACCGTCGTAAGTGCTAAATATCTTACTGATTTGCAAGATCATTTTTGTGATACTTAACAAATATATTACCCACAGCTATACAAAATTATTAATTATTTACCGTTATAGAGGACAAAGGTCAAACTTTAGTGTCACATAACTTTACTATATATTGTATATAATAACTTTAAAGTCATTTTGTGTATATCTTTCTATTAACATCCAAAAAAAACTCCATTAAATTATACATAAAATATAAATGGTTACTAAGCTGTTAGTATAAAGTTACTAAGTTTCTGCTCTATATGAGTTCACTCTCGGTGAAAATTATCTTTCCTTCCTTGAGGCAAACTAGTTTTAAAGCCATTCAGTAACACTTTTACTTCTGCACATTCTTCTACATTCTCGTTTCTTAAGTGAACTTGTAAGCATTTTTCAGCAACACACATATCATACAGACCTTGTATACTTCTGTATTAAACTCTTCCAAGCACTGGTGGGTTTAAGGTGCTCAGGAATGTTTCCCCAAGCAACGTCTGATAGGTTTTTGTTTATTTTGTACCAATCAATTCTCCAACTGCTGAAGTTACATTTACTGAATATACCTTCTCGTTGACTCTTTCTGGAGTTTCCTGTGACCTTATTATACTTGTTTGTACTTTTATGAGGTTGTGATAAGAGTAAATTGTGTTTAAGATTTTTATGGTTAATTAGGTCTTCATTGTTCGCGAACATCAAATTCAGTGTGCTTTCATTTCTAGTTGTTTGTTATGCGTTGGTTTAAAGCCACATTAGCTCTCTGGAACATCTGATGCGCTAACGTGTTTTCATAAAATTTCTAATACGACGCCGTTATTTACTTTTCCATTTCGTGAATGTGGGAGGTTGAATCTCCGAGGAAGATAATATTTGGTCTAGGATTTTCAAGTTTACAAGGCAGTTCCCTAACTTATTCAGTAAATTCCTCAGCCGTTGCTGAAAATGGTTTGTATACATGAATAAATACACTAGATCCTTGGTCTCGCCTCTTAACATCAAGCACTAATTCCTCGGACGAATTCAGCAGCTCAGTGCAGTAATATGTCTATTCTTTGTGACTCATTTATCCTCTCACAACAACACAAACACTAATTTTTCAGTTCAAACATGTATTATGATTCTGTGAATGCTCCGAGCATAGCATAGCACAGCACAGCATAGCATAGCATAGCATAGCACAGCATAGCATATGCTTCTGTGAGGAGCCCACTTATATATCTAACTTCATTTTCATTACTTTTTAAATCCTGAATGTTGGCAAAAAGAAAGCAAGCAAGGATGATTTACCATCTGAGATGCCTGACTTTAGTGTGGGTTTTGTTAGTATCTCTGTTACTGTATCGTGTACTATTTTTGCAACCTGTGTTCAAATGAAGAAGCTTGCTGCACAGGCGAAACGTTTCAGAAATAAAAATACCAGTGTTGCATAAATATATTCATCTGCTTATCAGCACTGGATATCATTAAAATAATGATAACTCTCAGTGTTAATCACCATTGGTAAACAGTTTGGTGCATATATTTCTGGTCTCCCCAGTACTGTAATGTTATATACTTAGCCCTGGTATGTGGTTCGCTGTGTTCCACTGCTGTGTTTCTGTATCCCGTTTTCTTACATTGTTTGTTTTTCTTAAACGGTATTTCTTGTGTTCCCTTCACGTGGAAGTTTTGGCAACTCAGGTCATATAATTGGTTAGTAATTATGACGAAACCTATCCCGAATTCGTCTTGTCTGAGGAATTATCTACAACACTTGCATTAACATTAGCCCAATAGTAATATAAGGTCACAATACCGTGACTGGAACAACAAATAAATAACCCGCACACAAGAGAAACTTACAATGATGTTTCAGTCCGACTTGGGCCATTAACTGGTCATACACTAGTTAATGGTCCAAGTCTGACAGAAACGTTTTTCTAAGTTTCTTTCTGCTACGTATGTGCGGGTTATTTGTGTATTAATCCAATAATCTCCACATGCTCAAGCTAAAGCCATGCCAATCTTTTTTTTACCTATTCTTTATCGTCAAATCCTAAAATCCTTCTCGCCCAACTTTGCCTCACCTCTTGACCTCAACACCGTCATTACCAACCCCAGCTCATCCCAGTTAGAGCGTTAGGTTTCCAACGAATTAAACAGCTAGGGTGTCTCGTATGTTCATCCCCGTTCATATCGCTGTTCTTCCCATTTATGTATTATTATTAGAGAACAAATTGCGTATATTTAGATTAATTAATGAAAATTACCTAAAATATCATTACATTTTTAGGTAGTGCGCTTAATCGTTAATATTAGCGTAGATCGTTTAGATACAAAAATATCTGGATGCATTACAAAAAATAAGGATGAAGTGTGTGAGGCAGGTTGCTTACTTAGCCTCGTTCATGTGACCCTACCATTGTAGCCTCCACAAACATCACGTGGTGTGATGATAAATATACCGGTCCCCATCCTCGTCCCGGTGTGAAGGACCATCCATGCCATAACAACACTTACTGCCACCACCAGTGTTACCACATGTGACCTTTGTTATCACTCTTTATACTCTGTACCCCCACCCTTCCCTTACTCTTTGTTCCCTTTTACCCTGCTCTGTCCCCTTCCTCTTGCCCTGCTCTGTCCCCTTCCTCTTGCCCTGCTCTGTCTCCTTTCCCTTACCCTGCTCTGTCTCCTTCCCCTACTGTCTCCCTAGTTGTCAGACAGCCTCACTGTCCCATCAGCTGTGTTGATTCCCCCTCCCCCCCACTCCCCTAAAGATGTCTGAAAAAGTGTCAACATTGAGAACAGTTGTGAGAACAGGTGTGAGAGAAGAAAATAAGTTTACGAGTAATAATACAAAGAAAAGTTGTAACAAAATTGGCAAGAACGAATGTGAAAACGAGGCAAAGAAGAACGGACGTGAGAGCAGTGTATGGAAGGACACAGAACAGAGCAAGGAAGAAAGGACATGAGAGTTGGAGGACATAGGAATTAAGTACCAATACACTAGGGAGGTTGTCAGCTTAAAGACACTGGAGTACTAACACTGCTGCTGCACAACAAACCATCTGCATACATTAGGTTGCCAGAGAAACGCTGAAAGTCCTCTGATGATAAAAAAAAAAAAATGGGAAGTGGAAGTATGACAGAGGGAAGTATGAAAGTGGAAAGTATAAACACGGAAGTGGTTTAGGAATTACGCGATTACATCTTTCACTATTCATCATTATGAATTACCTATGACCAGTTTCTAGTTTTCCTACTCCCGCGGCCCGGCCTGGGACCAGGCTTTTCTGTTGATTGCCTAGTTAACCAGGCTGTTGCTGTTGGTGGCCACTAGCCCACATATCCATCACAGCCTCGTTGATTCGACACTTGGCGGAAGCAGAGAACCAGCTTCCTCTTGAGGACTTCTACACTAGTTCCGGCAATATTTCTGACATCAGCTGGTAACAGGTCGAAGTCTTGGACCACAGACGTTGCCACACTGTTCTTTTATTTTTGGCCATGGCGCCCATGCTTTTCAATGGATATATTTTACTCTTCCTCACATACCTCTCGCTTCAGTACATTATGATGTGTAAGTTTGGTACTAGACCCTGAAATATCTTCCACGTATATTTTATGTACTTCTCTTCTCCGTTTGAACGAGTACATATTCAGTACTTTAAGACATTCCCAATAAATTAAGTGCTTTATTGACTATATACAGGCAGTTCCTGCTTTTGTATCTCTCCAGCTTTGAGCACAGTGCTCTACAAATATTCAAGAATACCCAAATTATTCGAATAGTGCTCTTTTTCTGGCTTTCGCAACGTTTGCCTTATTTTCTTAGATCTAGAGCTAAATCAGCTGACATTATACCCAAGTGTTCCACATATTGTCTTCGTTCTATTAGGTGACAACCCCCCCACCCACCGTACTCACAGCTGTGTTAATAGGGATTGAGACTCAGCTCATGGCCCTGTGCTTTGTATATTGTGTTCCTTTGAGTTCTTCATTTCTTCCATATCTGAGCAGTTGGAATTTATCACCAGTGAACATTTACTGCCAAGTGAGACTTACCTTATATTCTTGTGCTATTTTTTCCATGTTTACTACCGAGACGAGTTTCTTGATTTATTTCTGTATCGTCCGCAAATGATACGAAACTCTGGATGGTATACATCTACCTGCGATGAGGATGACCAGCAGTTAAGGTGCCAGGACCGTGCCTGGCCAGTTTTTTTAAGGGCTAGATTTTTCTTTGTTTACCTTTACTATTTTGTCAAAAAATAACATATATTTGCCTTTTTTTCTCTCGCTGTGGGTTATTACTCCATTATCGCATTTGCCAAATACCTTGGCAGAGTGAAAATAACTGCATTTTAGTTTTCTTCTAAAGCTTGTGTAATTTTGTCATGATGACTTAGTAGTTGAAATAAGCATGATCTTCCCACTCCAAATCCGTGTAGGAGCAGGTTATGCACTTTACATCAAATTAGTAATTTGACGCCTCGTCACACTTTTATAGACGCGAGTGTGAAGTTAGTGTTATCGGTCTAATTTTTTGTCAGAGCTTTCCTGCCTCCTTTTTCAGACGAGCTTTGTCTGAACTTTTTAAGGCCTCTGGGATTTCACTTCGAAGTAAGCAACGAAACAATGAAAACGAACGAATTAGCGAGCGAACGAACGAACGAGTGTGTGTGTGTGTGTGTGTGTGTGTTAGTTACCATTTTGTCCTAGGCACATGTCGATTAGACACTAGGCCTGTTTGTGTGTGTGTGTGTGTGTGTGTGTGTGTGTGTGTGTGTGTGTGTGTGTGTGTATGAGTTTGTGTGTGTGTGTGTGTGTGTGTGTGTGTGTATGAGTTTGTGTGTGTGTGTGTGTGTGTGTGTGTGTGTGTGTGTGTGTGTGTGTGTGTACTCACCTAGTTGTACTCACCTACTTGAGGTTGCAGGGGTCGAGTCCGAGCTCCTGGCCCCGCCTCTTCACTGATCGCTACTAGGTCACTCTCCCTGAGCCGTGAGCTTTATCATACCTCTGCTTAAAGCTATGTATGGATCCTGCCTCCACTACATCGCTTCCCAAACTATTCCACTTACTGACTACTCTGTGGCTGAAGAAATACTTCCTAACATCCCTGTGATTCATCTGTGTCTTCAGCTTCCAACTGTGTCCCCTTGTTACTGTGTCCAATCTCTGGAACATCCTGTCTTTGTCCACCTTGTCAATTCCTCTCAGTATTTTGTATGTCGTTATCATGTGTGTGTGTGTGTGTGTGTGTGTGTGTGTGTGTGTGTGTGTGTGTGTGTGTATGTGTGTGTGTGTGTGTGTGTGTGTGTGTGTGTGTGTGTGTGTGTGTGTCCTGTCGAATAGGTGAATAGGTAAAACTGGTCATTTATCAAGAACTCATTTAAAATTAAGTCCTTTCTAAAATTTTCTCTTACACGCTTAAAGATATATATTTTTTTCATTTATGTTAATGTAAAAATTAATAATTTTGTACCAAAAGAACCTTAGAAAACTTACCAAACCTTATCATAACTAGCGCAATTTAATTTAGCCTAATCTAACTAAATATATTTTAGATAAGTTTACAGTAATTAAATAATAATTAAACATAATGAAATATATTTTTTCATGTTCAGAATGATTTTTGCGAAATTATTGCATTCACAAATTTTCGCTTGTCTTACTCGAGCTTGCTTGGCAACTGTTGAAAGTCTATGACATCAATTGTTCCTTAATCTGCAGCACTAAGGATATATACACCGGGAGGTGTGAATCTCTCAGTGTATATACGCTGAGTTGAGTCTTGGTGGTGAATAAATGGCATGCAGCTTTAATGACCTGAGTACTTGATATGCTTTAAGCCCAATTATCGAACCATCAAGACTTGCATATCACAAATAATATTCACAAGTATCAGTACTACAGGTGGGGATCGAACCCACGCCAAAACTTCTCCACAATTTGCCTTCATAATTCCTTCGGGGCCTCTTCAACACCAACACCATGAGAGCTCTATGCCTCGTCTTTCCCCCTCTTCTCGTCATATACTGGTTGCCTTCTCCACCTCTATTCATGATCATCTGTCATTTCCATTTGCTCCTTATTCATCTGATGATCATGACTTAGTTGTCCACATTCTTCACTTTCTCTAGTCATAACTTTCCCTTTCCCTGATCTTTTTCCATCTTCAGTCCTTAGAATTTCCACTTTGTTTTATCACTACTTCGTTTACAGTGTACTTTCTTTTCTTACACTGTTCCTGGTTTACCTCTATTTCCTCAAATAGTTATAACTTTCTTCTGTCTCATTTCAATTTCTCTTCTACCATTTTTCTCTCTCCTCAGTATCCTGTTCTTCACATCATCCAACTTTTTTTTTTCACTTTTCCTGTGAATCAGTTTGCCCTAATCCCTTTTCCTTTAGTACTTCTCTCTTCTCACCTTCTGCTCTTTAATAATACAGTGTATGTTATCTTGTTTGGGAAGAATGGCATAAGAGGGCAGGAGTGGGTGTGGGTGTCAGTGTGAGGGTGTAAGACTGAATGTGTGGGGGTGGGAGTGGACCAGTGGAGATAGAGGTGTGTTCGTGGGGGTGGAAGTGGTATGAGTTAATGTGCGTGTTTGAGAGCAGATCTGTTGAGGTGGGAATAAAAGTGATGGGGGAGAGAGTAGTTATGGTGGGGTATTAGCAGTAACAGCCTAGTTGATCAGGCCCTGATCCACCGGGAGGCCTGGTCAAGGACTGGGCCACGGGGACGCTGACTCCCGGAACACCCTCCAGGTAGACTCCAGGTAGCAGGTAGATATGCGTGGGGGAATCTGAGGGACTAGGGTTGAAGAGTCTGTGTTGTGAGAATGAATTGTGGGGTAGGAGTGGCCTTGTATGTGTGTTGGTGGACGTGTAGGTGTGGGTGGGAGTGGGAGTGGGAATGAATGTGTAGGACTGGGAGTGAGAGTTAATGTGGTGAGTGTGAGTGGACGTGAAGAGGTGGAAGTGGACTTAGGTGAGTTACTGTGGCAATATTAGTAGTAGTGAATTAAGTAGTGAAGATGACAAAATTCCTGTGTGGACTGCCAACCCAGTGAATGTTCAATATTATAAACAAAAACAGGGAAGGTGTGTGCTTGTTGGCCTTGTTGGCGTGCCCACTCGCACAGGCTGGCGTGCCCACTCGCACACGCTGGGTGGGCATGTCACATCTCGTGTTTCCAGAGAATATGTACACCGAGAGGTGTGTGATTCTCAGTATATGCATCCTGAGAGTTTAATTCCTATTATATGGATTAAAATATTCTTGGTTGGTGGTGACGAGGTAGCATGCGACTTTAATGACCTTTTTGAGTAGTTGAAAACTGGACAAGTATATCCACCAAGTGCCAGATCAACAAGTCTGAGGAATATGTGGGGCCAGCAGGCCGCCAGCAGCAACAGCCTGGTTGATCAGACAAGCAACTCGTCAAAGGTAACAACCCACCTTGTGTTTATTGATCGCGCCACACCTTCAGGTGAGGTGCCTTCACGTTGGTGAAAGACTTTTGATCCAAGAAAATAGAGATGTCCATTCCCCAGGTGATGTATGACCCCTACAAGTTTAAAGCTTCCTCGTGGATACAGTAATAATAATAAGGAAAATATGCTTGCGTCTGCACTGTCCGGGTCACGTGAGCCATCTATTGTGTTCTTTTTTTTTTAACATATCACAAAAGTGTACTACATTATCTTTATTTTGTTTTCCGATCTTAATCATCCACAATGTTGTTATCATTATTACTGTCACGGAAAATCGCTGAACTCGTAGGGGTTATACCGGCCTTTTAGAATGGGAGATAATCAGGTTTGAAACAACGAAGTAGACACTAGCTCCAGTTTCTAGGATTAAGAACTCTTCAATAGCACCAAGACACCCCTCTCACCCTTGCAGAGTTGACCATCCACAATTTCTTTTTTTTTTGGGGGGGGGGGGAGGTTATGAATGCACGTTATTCAGTGGCGGATCGATCACAACTATCCACTTCAAGTTTGTTCACTAGCAAGAGGCTACAACTTATTACGTCACTTAACTAACGTTCTGCACAACGTCAATTTCTTGATACTTTCAGCCAATTTTTCAATATTATTCTTATTATTTTAGCTTATAATAGGTTCATGAAAGTTAGGTTGAATTAGGTTACGTTAGGTTATGTTAGGGTGAGTTAGATATCGTTGAGTTAGGTAACGTTAGGTTATGTTTGGTTGACTTAGGTTACGTTACGTTAGGTTCAGTTAGGTTATGTTACGTTGAGTTAGGTAACGTTGGGATGAGTTAGGTTATGTTAGGTTACGTTAGGTTAGGTAACGTTAGGTTGAGTTAGGTTACGTTACGTTGAGTTAGGTAACGTTAGGATGAGTTAGGTTATGTTAGGTTGAGTTAGGTTACGTTAGGTTAGGTTACATTGAGTTTGGTAACGTTAGGTTGAGTTTGGTTATGTTAGGTTGAGTTAGGTTGCGTTAGGTTAGGCAACGTTAGGTTGAGTTAGGTTACGTTAGGTTGGGTTAGGTAACGTTAGGTTGAGTTAGGTTACGTTAGGTTGGGTTAGGTAACGTTAGGTTGGGTTAGGTAACGTTATGTTGAGTTAGGTTGGGTTAGCGTTAGGTTGAGTTGGGTTGTTAGGTTGAGTTAGGTTATGTTAGGTTGAGTTAGGTAGCGTTAGGTTATGTTAGGTTGTTAGGTTATGTTAGGTTGAGTTTATGTAAAACGTACATTTAACTACTAATAAGTAAACTAAAAAAGATAACGGCAATACGTCTTGATGTGAGACGACGGAATTAAACCAAGAAACGTTCAAATCGGAACGTTTCTCACTGGTAGTGCGAGAATGTACTGGAGACAGGATTCAGGTGTCCAGACCTAGTGGCACTTCTGGCAAACACTGTTTACAGATTCACAACTTACTTATTTTCACTGCGCACTTTCCCCTTTGAGTTTTTTTTTTTTTTTTTTTTACATGTACGGACACTCCAACTCACTTGTTTTGCAGGTCTTGTTTTGAAAAACACTTTAGAATGGCACATTTCTCCCGCGATAAAAACAACACACACACACACACACTAGAGAGTTTTCGAGGAAGCATCGTCTCTGACTGCGCATATGCATGTGCACGTACGTGTGGTACACGTGTACCCGTACATGCGTACATATATATATAGTGTGTGTGTGTGTGTGTGTGTGTGTGTGTGTGTGTGTGTGTGTGTGTGTGTGTGTGTGTGTGTGTGTGTGTGTGTTTACTCGTGGCACCACGATCTATAATTACATTGGGTTAGCTCTCCTGGAAAACCGGAATTAGTGTCCTCTAGCCAATTAAAAGTTCGGTCATTTCAGCGTCATCAAACACCTTTGCTTGACCTACCCAGCTTCATCAGTAACAATAACCATTAATTTTTAAAGGGGTGGACCGGTAAGCCAGCGGAAGGCCTAGGTCAGTTAACCAAAAGCTCCAGTGGCGGGTCATCATATGACTAAGACCCGCATCAAGAAACACTCGTCCTGCTTCCTGGAAAACCTTACCTAAGCTTCATCAATGACCTTCTCTTCCCCCACATACACAACAGTGACATCCCACCAAGTGGTACCCCTTCCCCTTCACCCACCAAGCAACCCCAATCGTCAACCAAGTACCCCTCTTCCTCCCCCAAGCATCCATTGCCTTCCTCCTCCTCCAAGAGTAAGTCATGACTTCCTGTACTTCAAAAGCAGGACCTACTGGAAGCAAAGCGTCTCGTGGTTTTAAACCTATAATCTTATTTTTAGTTTTTATTCACCAGTCCAGGGAGTTGGTAACAAAGTGTACAATGCACCCATCTTGACTGAACAAAATTTTGTACAAATATATTTAGTTTCCACGAAACATAAAAGTCAAGTGCCAGAACATAACTGAAGTAATACTTGATAACTGATTTAATTGAAGTAACTGATTATAAGTAACAATTTAAGTAATACTTGATTAAAAGTAACAATTTAAGTAATACATTTAAGTAACAATTTAGGTAATACACTGGATTACAAGTCCTGTATATCAAATGTTAACTCACAATTCGGCCTACTCATACACACTACACATCACGCCAAAACTCTTAAGGGCTGCCCAAGTATCAAGCTGTACAACTCTCCAGCACACGATCCCAAGTTTATACAGTGTGTGAGAGCGAGTGTGTGCGCTCACCTAGTTGTGGTTTCAGGGGTCGAATCATATCTCCTGGCCCCACCTCTTCACTGGCCACTACTGGGTCACTCTTCCCGCTCCATGAGCTTCATCATACTTCTTCTTAAAGCTCTGTATGGATCCTGCCTCCACTACATCACTACCCACTTCCTGACAACTCTGTGGCTGAAGAAATACTTCCTAACATCCCTGTGGTTCATTTGAGTCTTCAACTTTCAACTGTGACCCATTGTTGCTGTGTCTCATCTCTGGAACATCCTGTCTGTCCAAATTGTCGATTCCTCTCAGTATTTTATATGTCGTTATCATATTCCCCCTATCTCTCCTGTCTTCCAGTGTCGTCAAGTCGATTTCCCTTAACCTCTCCTCGTAGGACATACCCCTTAGCTCCGGGACTAGTCTTGTTGCAAGCCTTTGCACTTTCTCTAGTTTCCTTACATGCTTGGCTAGGTGAGGGTTCCAAACTGGCGCTGCATACTCCAATATAGGCCTAACGTACACAGTGTACAGGGTCCTGAATGGCTCCTTATTTAGATGTCGGAATGCTGTTCTTAGGTTTGCCAGGCGCCGGTATGCTGCAGCAGTTGTTTGGTTGATGTGCGCCTCGGGAGATGTGCCCGGTGTTATACTCACCCCAAAGATCCTTTTCCTTGAGCGAAATTTGTAGGCTCTGCCCCCCTAGATTGTACTCCGTCTTTGGTCTTTGCCCTTCCCCCAATCTTCATGACTTTGCACGAGCAGTTGCCATCTAGTTAAAAACTGAGCCCCCAAACTACAGTGTGTTAGCAACAACAAGGCAATCAGATCCAAGGTTCATTCAATCCTAGAATAGGTGAAATCCACAAGTTTATCAAATAATTACTCCATTTACAACTTCGCATGCTGAAACTAACCTCTTCCTGAGTCAGGATCCATAACACAGAAACCAAGTCCAATATACGAAACACAAGTAAAAGGTTAACGCCCAGACGATACCAACACAAAATTTACTCCATTAAGCCCTGTTTCTCTAAGCAAGATTATTATAATCAAAGGGGAAGATCTAAAGCTGTAGGATTATACAGCGCCTGTGGGGGGATGGAAGGTATTCAGGGTTAATACAGGGAACTGGAGCACAGATCTAGTTCCCTAGATCAAGAGCCCCTCACCAGCATCAAGGAACCTTCCTTGAGGGGCTCTAACCAAGACAGACGTGAAAAGACTAGGTTCCCAACCGCTGCACAATAGCTAAGTTCCAAAAACAAAGCACAAAGTTCACACAGGACATAGTGGAACCGCCTCTCTCAGACTATGTTCAAACATGATAAGATGTAACACGAAGTCCACAATAACATAAGGTAATGAAAGTGTATCAGTGGTTAAAGGATACTGAACAAAGCTGAGAGTAACAACCTTTCTTCTCAAATGCTATGTTCAACAATGTAGTGAGACCACAATGGATATGGGCTGCAGATAAGACAAAGCTCAGAAAGTATTAAAAACTGACGTGTAAGATGTTTGTATATGGCTATGTTATGGAAGACCAGAGCAACCACTCGCATCCTTCCCTATCACTACACTGAGTGTGGAGTGGTGGAGGGGGTGGAAGGCTGTGCCTGGCAGTTTATCAAATCAAAGCCACGCCCACCTCTCGTTATGCAAGTACTAATTGCAAGGTGGAGCCAAGCACCTCCACCCTGCTTCACTCATCACAATGCATCAAACCACAGAGTATCAGTAAAAATGGTAAATATTGGATTTTTTTTGTTATTACAACAGAGCTCCTGGACATTATCATATCTATACAAAATAACAGGTGTGGCTGGTTACTAAAATAAACCTAACAGGCAACATTAACAATTGAACACTAAACAGACGCATCAAATAATGCCTTTATGTAAGTTACACAAAACACCCATGCACCTCCTTCACTACAAAGCACCCAACCTTCCTCCAATTATCTTGTTTGTAGTTACCAGTTATCAACATGTATGAAATCATTATAGTTATCAACTTGTTTGCAGTTACCACAGTGACCAATTTGAATGTAGTTATTAACTTGAATTAGGCATCGTAGTTCATGACTTTTGTGTAGTTATAACTTTTGTCTCAAAGTTAACGCATCAAAGTATAAAAGCAAAATTAACGTATTAAATTTAAAGTATCAAAGCCGAACTATTAATGTTACCGTATCAAAGCAAATGTATCAAGGTTAACACACCACGGGTAATATACCTAGGTTAACTTCCCAAAGTAAACACAGATTGTTAGCAGTGCATGTGCCTGAGTTCAGAGTGCTACCATGTACGGTGCCTCGTGTAGACAAACATCACTGTACTGTGAGGTGCTGATGCCAGGATTCATGGTGCTACGATCCGAATCGAAAATTTATGGCAGCGCATGTTGCAAGGTAAGAATTCCTGGTAATGGTCGGTACATCCTGCAGCAAGGAACCATTATACTGTATGGCATGATGCAAGGAATCACGCTACTGCTAACAATAGAAGATACATGGTACGCCATGTTAAATTAAAACCAAGACTCGTGAACACTCAACTAATGTAACTTACAGAGACTGCATTATTATTATTATTAAATTAAATTCGATGCAAGGAAAGGGAAGGGAAGTACAGGTCCAATTCCTTGCATCAAATGCTCCTCACCAGCGTCAAGGCACCGCCATTGAGGGGCCTGAGTCTGCATTGAAATCAATGATTCACGGATGAAGTCCACTAAAATGGCTCTGCATTAATGGACCTGCTGGTGCGAGTCAGCAAGATGGCAGATACCTGTAACATTTCGCTACAGATGTTGACCCCAGAATCAATGACAACTCTCACCCTATAAATCTACTTAAGAAAAAACCACGGGGGTAGGGGGATATAACGATATATAAAGCGATTATTTAACATTCTTGTCACTGTCTTGGAGGAAGGCATGAAATTTTTTTATTTTATATTTCGATGTTACAGAGCGCTTTCCGACATTTTGGAAATTTACCTTCAATATGCATGCAACAGAAATTATGTTATATTATGAAGATACAACATTGGTATAACATGAACAGTGAATCATCATATTTACGGTTCGATCCTACGACTAGAAAAACACTTCATTTATTTTTATTCTTTTTTGGACAGAGAGCACTTGGTCAGCAGGAAGGCACACCTCGGAAGTGTGTACTTGTAAAGAGCGTTCAACTATTATCTCACACTAAACATTAATTCATGGTAAGGGAGCATAGCGGTCAAGCCAGCCCCATCGCACAGCACTATAGGGAAGACATTCATTTATACTTTTTATCCAATATTAGGCTTGTCTAAGTATGTACTTTAAAAAATGCAATGCAGTTGTGTTTGTTACCAAATGTCGGGAGCTTGCCACTGTCTCCAGAAACACGTGTATTGTGACTTTGTCAATGGTCCAAGTCGGACCGAAACGTCGTCGTAAGCTTCTCTCTTTTATGTGCGGGTTATTTGTGTAACGTAGTTCTGCAGCGTGAGCTTCCTTCACTAACACAATCTTGTTCCCTCAATATTAAGACGTAGCTCGCTCTCCACCTCTTAAGGACGATTATGAGTGATGTTGAAGATAGCTACTTATTTAACACTTGTTATAAACCTGACAGCAAACATGAGAAGCAGCAAAAATGACGAGGACAACCAGTGCCGTTTTCAGGTACAAGCAAGGCAGACAGTCGCCGGATCTATTTAATAGCTTCGTCTCTCCCGTGACTCCTATATGACAAATATTTTTGAAAGACGATCAGAGCAGTAAGATACAGATTGCAGAGTTAATTTCCTGCCGACAAAAATTTCGTTATTGTTGTAAAACGAATAACGGCGAGAGTGTATGTGGCAGGTGGCTGCTGTACCAAGCAGCAGTCACTGGCTGCTCTATTAACGTTAAATGTTATTTTGTTCACGTGGAGGTAAACATCCGACCAGGGCAAAAACACGCATCAGATTTTCAAAGAACATTATATTGCTGGTGATATCAAAAGCAAGTTCAAAAAGGAGACGCTTACAGTTTTCTCAATCCAAGTTATGAATTGCGTTTTCGCAATTCATAACTTGGCAGAGGCAACTTAGGCTTTTCAAGAACCCGAGCAGTTATTTGGGCATCAAAATGTAAACTTTTTCCAAGAGTAGAATTGATGAAAACATTAAATTCTCTTATGTCTAAACAATGTAATCACGGACCACTACTTGGGCGAAAACGTGCATAGTGAAGTGATCAGTGCCGCCTTGGAGACGCCAATTTGAACAGATACGAATCTGATGTGAAAAACGTGAAACTCTATTATAATATATTACACGTAAGATATAAAACAGCAATTTTTCTGGTGTTGATATTTTTGGTTGAGTACATTTGTTGAAAACAAAGAATATTTTAAGGTTACACGTGAGAGAAAGCACGAGCACTGGGCTTGAAATTTGTTTTCCCCTGATTTCATTCAAAGTAAAGGCTGGAATATATACACACGTGCTTCTCCTATGTCTTGCGCGACTCATCTCATCTAATGGCTTCATGACGCAGAGAAACATTTTAAAGCAGCTATCACGATTGTGCGTGTTCATCAAGCCTTTACATTTTCACTGCAGGAACAGTTTGCCGGAAAATACTTCGAAGCAGCTGTGAGGTTTACACTGGATTCCCTGTCTTGAAGACAGCTAGAGTCTATTAGTAATTCACGTATAAAGGATGGATTGTGTGTGTATGGGGGGGGGAGAAGTTAAGACGTCTGTCTCATGCACTCATTATCTTTTAAGTGTGTTTACTGCACCCCAACTATTCCTAGGAATACTATACACATTTTGCCTCTGTACCCTCTAGTAGCTCTTACCTCTGAGACTGCATATTCATCACAACCTAGTTTATCTGGTACTCCGCGAACGAAGTGATCCAGTTTTCTCTAGAAAATTTCAACCCTTGTTACGGCAATATTTGTGATGTCAGGTGGCAGCAATATGAACGGCTGAGGCTCAGGAATACTGACAATGTTCTCTTACTGTGCTCTATCTCGCTCATGTATAGGTGCGAGACTAGGCCCTCAAGTATAATTTATGTATATAACAGTACTTTTTTTTCCGAGGAATTTCCAGTAGTTTATATGCTTTATTGGGTCTATGTAGCAGTGAATGCTCTCTATATGTTCTCAACTCGGATCTCTCTCCTGCCTTCAACGGAAACGTCAACACTAAGCGGTACTATAAACCAGAGAACACAAGTTATTTGAGCAGTGTCACCAGTAGCATTTTTTTCTAATTTTCATTATCAACCCTGTTGCTTTTCTGTTTTATGCAGCGTTTGCCTCGTTGAGTTATCTAAATGATAGATCAGCTGACATATTATTCCTAGGTCTTTTACATGTTCCTTCCTTCTACAAAGTGGTCCTTTGATTTTTTTTTATACAATGCTCCTTTTGGATTCTTCATCTTTTCCATATCTGAGCAGTTAGAATTTGACAACTGAGCATCATGTTATTTTCTACCGCCCACTGGAAGACTGTAGTTTGAAAATAATTTGCAGAGTGTTACTTGGGTTTTAGAGCAACCAATGATAAAACTGACATCGCCAACTATTTGGGTTGAATATTGTTATTACGACTGTTCACTCACGGTATAAGACTTGGGGTCATTCTCCTGCTGCCCAAGTGACAGCAGCACCCTTGATTTACTCACCAACCCTGACAACTTGGAATCGCTTATGGGCAATCACTTGTTGACCGAACATAATACCGGCATTCCACCTATCTTTTCTGGTAGCTCTGAACCCCGCATGAAAAAAAAAATGGAAATCTCTTCATTAACAGAACTCTTCCAAGCAAACCATGTATTTTCTCAATGCAACCGACGAACCCAGACATACGCCTCAACAACTATACACTAGCATAATAATTCTCGGCCCTCTTCGGCCAAGAGATCTACTTAAATCCTTTGCAAAGCAAGACAACACGCAACATTAGCCAATGATGCGGCCCAAGTCAATAATCGCGTGCATCTCCACACCGCTGGCATGACACCAGTGACTGCCCACCTACACATTATCCTCATTTCATCCCGAGAAATTGTTGTCCAAGCCCCTATAGTTGTCCAGGAAGACTTAACAGACTGTTCCCCCCGAAGTATAAAGATAATTAGAATTACAACACCTCTCAGTCACGAGTCGACTCGATAAAAATAGCTTCCTCCCTCAGTAGTGTACTGTATATAACAAGTCAACGCTTAAATCCACACCACAACAATTCCCCAATTGTTAGCACTCGGAAAAAACTTTGCAGTTCATAGGTCGTGTCCCCTTCTGTACTGACAAAGGAAATAATGACCCCAATTATCACCGCCCTCTTTCCTGCTTCAAATTCAATGAAGCACATCCCTCTTTTCTCACCGGTCTTCACGATCGTGGGTGAAAAAAGGCAGGTGGCTCCATCGAAGGCATCCAAGCAACTGGACATCACTTTGATAATGTTTCCCAAAACCTCCATCTCCCTCCCTCCTTCCTCAGTCCATCTCTGAGTAGGAGACCGTTCCGCTAAACTATACCTTTTATGCTGACGAAGCATATAACATCTCCCTTTATGTTTCATGAATTTACAGGAGCTCTATCTGAATGCCAAACTACATCAGCCGGGACTGATGGCACAGATGTTCACATGCTAAAACTCGCTCAGCACTTTCAATTGTATTATCATGCCATGGCATGTACACCAATGGTTCCAAATCCTCAAATATTTAGCTGTCTTAGCAAACATAAGTAATCCAAGGACAGTTAACAGATTTGGCCAGCATTTTCACATGCCCTACACGTTGCTATTATACGCATTGTAACCATGCCCACCTCCTCATTCGTAACTATTTCTGACTCCAAGAATGCATTACAAGTTATTCAAAAATACAACTCCCCATACCATATCTTCCTCGGTGTACAACAATGGTTATACCAATTTTTAATAAGCATAAAACGGTCGTTTTTGCTGGGTCCCTGGACACACTGGCATTCAGAGTAACAAATACACAGACTCAGTCACTATTCACGATCTACCAATCTCCCACAGGCGAGTCGCATTTTTGGACTATTTCACAGAACTCTTTCGGAGACTACGGCAGCACTGGCAACCAAGCTGACAAGATAGACAAAACACTTTCCATCAACCCACAATTATACTCTTGATCATCTTTACACTGCTACCAGGCATACGAAGCTGTACTCACATCTACGAATCTCACACACACACACACACACACACACACACACACACACACACACACACACACACACACACACACACACACACACACACACACACACACACACAGAATGGAAAAAAAACTAGCACCTCTCTGCGAGGATTGATGGCTAGCCAGTTAGTCACATAATAAGAAAACACCCAGAGTTCACTTGACTGTCTTGTTTACCAGAGGAGGACCTAGAGTGCACTTCCGACATCTATTACGCAATGATACACTTACTCCCTCGCCCAAAATGCCACCTTCAACGTAGACTCACTCACTTCTTCGACAAACTAACCTGCTGTAATAACTACTTAACACCCACACTGTCCCCAAGCTCCATTAACCACTACCTCGCCCACACGTTATACGACTCACACGGGCATAACACATTTTTGGAATATAAAAGTAATGCATCGGTGTCATATTTTCCTTCTAGTCTTAGTCTGTGAAAAAATCATGACGCTATGTAAAATAGGCTAAACTTATGTTGAAAACTTGGTGCAATTTAGCAGAAAATAAAGATACTGAAAATTATAAACCTTGTTAGTATGGCAACACTCAAAATTTATGCCGAAGGTCAATATTAAGTGTACTTCAGCTCAGTTGATATTATTAAAAGCCAGACCATAAATTAAAAAAATGTAAGACCCTTGATTTCAGTATTTCCATGGTTTTCCTAAAACAGAAAAATGAAATTTTTTTAAAATCCTTAACAGAAAAAGGGGGATTTTAAAATCGGGCCCTTTTATTTTGTAAAACACTTTTTTGTAAAGTATTTTTATTTTGTAACAGACAATGTTCATTATAACCCTAAAGAAATTTGAATAATACCTAACCTAGAGTGGACCAGCAGTCACCAGCGTACTGAGTGAAGTATCGCTCCCCATCACCTCACTCTGCTATCTTTCTTAATGATGCAAAATGTTAAGAAAAATTTATAACAAAAAATATTAATATAAAAATTAACAATATATCCTAATATATTCTTGAGCATTTTGGAAAAACATCGTCACAGGTGAATGTAAAATACTTAGAAAATCATCTTGAAGTCTTACCGACACTCAGGAGTGTCATACTGACACTTAGTAATGTCGTTTAGAGAAACGTCTTACAATGGCTTGTACCCATGACCTACAATTATACGACTTTTTCACAAATATTCCAGTTTAGCAAAACATTTCTCAAGTCTCAAGTTAGTACACCTGACATCATTATATCCCCTCAGCTTCAAAACACTTCAGCGAAGGGTTGGATGCTAAGATCACAAGCTAACCAATTACAAGGCAAGACGGCTAACAGTTCGCACTCCCGGCACAACACACTTCACAATGGTAACATCACCAGCAGATGTATACACAATCCTGCAGGGAGAGCACTGATGTGAATAATAACAATCATTTCAATGACGATCCTGTAATACAGATTGTAATAAAAAGATAAATTATTTTACAATATAATATTACCTTTGTGAATGGGTTTTGAAATATTTAAACTTTATTAATTATAAAAATAAATTCAATATAAATCTAAGCAAAGTGGATTACATACGTGATATAATTGTGCTGTCATGAAATTTCCGAGTTATAGTGCCCAGTGTCTCAGGCAACAATGTGAAAAGAATATATATGTAAATGCACAGAGAATCAAGACTGTAAGAAATAATCAACAAAGTCTCCATTATGAAGGCAGTTTAATGACCATGTCACGACTGTGACTGTATAACAGACCGATACGGTTAAATATGTCTATTCAAGGTTAATATAACCAATATTCATAGCAGGTCTATCAGGTAATAAACCACACACCATAACTTGAGAGACAAGTCCCTTAAGAACGCCAGAATCACTTCTCTGCTTTAAGTGTTAAGACACCACGCTAGGTAGGACACTGGAGAAGGGAAGCAGATGGCAGCCCAAGTAATAGATGCTGAGATCAACAAGGTAGCAGCACCTGGTCCCGAGAGAGCCTTGAGAATGCTCTGTCGGGAAGCTAAGGGGTTAATCTAATTATTGAAAAAACAACGCCCTTCACTGACACTCACAAGTTTCCCTGTAAAGCGTACTGAACAACATAGGAAGGACGAACTGTATTCAAAGAGGCCAGAATGTAAAAATCACCCTTGGTGAGCAGACCAGCTATGTTGTGCCTAGTGCTGCATCTTGTCAGATTAGCGACCAGATATCTGTCGCTTAATCGCATCCTTCACCACAGCAACGTGTGTGTGTCCCAGACTTTACGATATGGACGATGAGAATTAACACAAGTAAGGCTACTGATATCAGTAAGGGGGCTTGAGAACTGATGCTGACGCTTGCAACTGACTGCCACTGACCCCAGCTGACACCTGACCTCAGTGAGGGCGTGGACATCCAGTCACATACCACATGTAACAACCTAGTATCACAGTAATGTCACAAATATTACCATAAATTTCTGCAGCAAATACATAACATCTTATGACATCAGGTGATATTATAACATTCTGTTCACTGAAAACAATACGATAATACTCATAAATAATAATACAATAATAATATTATCCATTTGTTTCATAATTCCATATAATCAAGCACTTGAGTGTTTTTATTGGAGTGCATGACAAGTGTGATATACACACAGTAAAGCTGTCATGCTCTAATTGCATCCTGCATATTGATAAAAAATATTAAATGCACAAAGCTTGAAAAGGACACGAGGGAGAACAACAGCAAGCATATCGTAAGAAATTCACATTAAACCACAATGTCAGCGGTATATGCTAGAACAACAAACCTCAAAACAACATATAGGAACTTTAACAGAGAATCCCTCAGAACCTCATACGACATATATCAACTTAATCATTGAGTATTTGACCCCAGCATGAAACCCACAGCTGGACAGGCACGTAAAGAGGCTTCAAAAGATCAAAAGGTTTCCAACCAGCCTAGTACCAAAACTGAAAAAATACACTGAGAAGAATTTGAAAGAACTGAGTCTTGTGACCTCGGAAGAGAGGACAAAGGGCGACATGACAACGACATATAAAATCTTTAGAACTGATAAAGCAGATAAGGAAAGACTACTTGAATTATGAAGCTGGATAGATACTTAAAATCGGTGCCGGATCAGCCGGGCTGTGGTTCGTTCGTTGGAATACGTGCGGCCAGCAGTAACAGCCTGGTTGATCAGGCCCTGATCTACCAGGCGGGGGCACTGATCCCCGGCATACCCTCCAGGTAGAACCAAAAAGAAAGTAGACGAAAGTTGATGTCGCAAATGAGTTGTAGAGATGTAAGAGATATTTCTTCAGTCTCTTTAAAAGTCTCAGATGGTTGAAAAGTAAAGTGATTTGACTGAGGCAGTGATGGAGGGAAATTCAATACACAATTTTAAGAGTAGGTATGATAAGGCTGAAGAGGCCAGAAATCAGTGAAGTTAATCAAAGTGGTCTAGGAGGCAGGACCAGGAGCCGAGTCTCAAGCCCAGAAAACAACTGGGTGAACACAACTCTGAGTACACTCAAAAATCTTACCACAACAGATACACCGGAAGTGGTAACAACCACCACCTTCGAAGACATTCACCATCAACACAGCTGCACTACACACCAACACAGCTGCACTACACATCAACACAGCTGCACTACACACCAACACAGCTGCACTACACACCAACACGGTTGCACTACACACCAACACGGTTGCACTACACACCAACACGGTTGCACTACACACCAACACGGTTGCACTACACACCAACACGGTTGCACTACACACCAACACGGTTGCACTACACACCAACACGGTTGCACTACACACCAACACGGTTGCACTACACAATACCAACACAGCTGCACTACACAATACCAACACAGCTGCACTACACAATACCAACACAGCTGCACTACACAATACCAACACAGCTGCACTACACAATACCAACACAGCTGCACTACACAATACCAACACAGCTGCACTACACAATACCAACACAGCTGCACTACACAATACCAACACAGCTGCACTACACAATACCAACACAGCTGCACTACACAATACCAACACAGCTGCACTACACAATACCAACACAGCTGCACTACACAATACCAACACAGCTTCACAACGCCTCCGCCATTAACACCACATCTACACAGCTTCTCTACACAACACCAATACCACACAACTTCGCCACACAATATCACATAATGTGATCTAAGTGACTTTGACCATGGAATGATTGCGCCAGATGGGGCGGTTTGAGTATCTCAGATACTGCTCATCTTGGATTTTTACGCACAACAATCTCTAGAGTTTACAGAGAATGGTATGAAAAAACACGAAACATCCAGTAAGCGGCGGTTCTGTAGGGCGAAAACACCGTGACAATGAGAGAGGCCAGAGTACAAATGCCAGATTTGTTCAAGCTGACAGGAAGGTGACCAACTCAAATAATCATGCGTTACAACAATAGTAAACAGAAGAGCATCTTGGAATGCACAACACATTTAACTATGAAGTGGATGGGTTACAGCACCAGAAGATAACACTGTTCCACTCTTTGTCAACTAATAACAGTAGAGTGAGGCTACAGTAGACACAGGCTCGCCAAATCCGGACAGATGAAGGTTGGAAAAACGTCGCCTGGTCTTACAAATCATGATTTCTGCAGTAATATGCAGATTCTAGGGTCAGAATCTGGAGTAAGCCTTTGGGATGTGGTGGAACGGGAGATTCACAGCATGAATCTACAGCAACTGTGTAATACTCTATCAACATGGACCAGAATCTCTAAGAAATTTTTCCATCACCTTGTTCAACCAATGTCACAAAGAATTCAGGCTGCTCTTGGAGCAAAGGGGTCGAAAGGGTTGAAATATAGACACAAATTCATCCTAGTTTCTGCCACCATGTCACAGTAACTTATTTGCTCGGAACTACTAAACACCACAAATAATGTAGTTGAAGTTTTGGCAGTAAAGACTGAAAAACAAAACCTTGTCACTGTGACTGTATAAAAGCCGCCAGATGCAACTTCCCAACAATTCAAGGAACAACTTTTGAAAATTGACTACTGTCTGGAAAATCTCCCACCCCCTGCCCCAAACATCTTGCTGCTGGGTGATTTCAACTTAAGACACCTAAAATGGAGGAATGTAGCAAATAATGCTTTAGCAGAAATATCCCCAGGAGGCAGCTCAGATGAAAATTCACACACACGAGCTATTAAATCTCTGCAACAGATTCACCTTAAGCCAGCAAATAGTGGAGCCAACAAGACTGAAAAATACACTTGACCTCATCTTCACTAATATTAACCTGGTACGTAATATAACAGTATCAAAGACAATACACTCAGATCACAACATAATAGAATTACAGACATATATGCACAGGGCTCCTGACTAGCAAACTGATATCAGTTATGAGGGTGCCTTCACCAAATTCAACTTCAATAACAAAAATATAGTGGGATCAAATCAACCATGTCCTAAATGAAAAACTGGGAAGATATCCTAAACAACATTGATCCGAACCCTTGCCTAGAAAAAATTAACCCTGTGGCGCCTGAGGCACATTCCTTTAAGAAAAAAGAAGTGTAAACTACAGAGAGATGCTCCCTCTACAGGCGATGGCGAAGAATCACAGCTGCTGCTGAAAGAAGGCCAGTATATCTGAAATACGAAAGGAGAAACTGGCCAGAAAAATATAAAATATCCAACTTAGGCTTAAGGAATCAGAGGAACCAAGAAACACAGGAAGAACTTAAAGCCATAAATGATATTGAAAAAAATACAAATTACTACTCTTCTTATGCCAGATCTAGGACAAAAACCACATCCAGCATTGGACCCCTGCTTAAATGAGACGGGGCTTGTAGAGATGACAGCAAAGAAATGAGTGAGATACTGAAGTCCCGATATGACTCAGCACTTAGTGAACCGTTAATCAGACTAAGGGTCTGGGTTAATTCAAGAATTTCTCATAATCCTAACACCACAGGAAAACGCAATAAATGATATGCTCACGCACTCTGCCCTGAGCCCCAACTAGTGGAACTCTGTGTTCATCAAGAACTGAAAAAAAAAAAACACCTTTTCACGTGTCTTAAATATTCTATGTAGAGAAAGTACAGACAGGGATCATCCCATAGTCGCTAAAAACACACAGACCCACTCCACAAAGGTAGCAGTAAAGCAATAGTAAAGAATTACAGACCAAAAGCACTAACGTCACACACCATACAAATCTTTGAAAGGGTTCCAAGAAGTAAGATCGCCAATAAGTTTGATACCCATCAGTTGCACATCCCAGGGCAGAATGAGTTTAGAACAGGTCGCTCCTGCCTCTCACAACTACTGGACCACTATGACATGGTCTTAGATGCTCTGGAGGGCAAACAAAATGCAGATGTGGTATACATAGACTTTGCCAAAGTCTTCGACAAGTGTAATCATGGTGTAATAGCACGCAAAATGCGTGATAAAAGAATAACAGAAAAAGTGGGTAGATGAATCTATAACTTCCTAACAAATAGAACACAAAAAGTAATAGTAAACTGAGTAAAATCAGAGGCGGCTACAGTGAAAAGCTCTGTTCCACAAGGTACAATACTCGCTCCCATCCTTTTCCTCATCCTCATATCAGACAGAGATGTAAGCCACAGCACAGTGTACTCCTTTGCCGACGATATCCGAATTTGCATGACAGCGTCATCCAAAAAGACACTGCAAATCTCCAAGCGGACATTTACCAAATCTTTAGTGAAGACAAATGTCAATTACTTCGCTACGGAAAACTTGAGGAAATAACTGGATCAGAGTATAAAACAAATTCCAACCACACAATAGAGCGAAAAACTAATGTGAAGGATCTGAGAGTAATAATGTAAAAAGGATTTCATTTTCAAGGATCACAACGTATCTACCAATCTGCTAGGAAAATGGTAGGATGGATAATGAGAACCTTCAAAACTAGAGATGCCAAGCCCATGATTCTCTTCAAATCGCTTCTCTCTAGGCTGGAATATTGCTGTACACTAATGGCCTCTTTCAAAGCAGGCGAAACTAAAGACCTTGAGAATATACAGAAAACTTTCACGGCACGTATAAGTATGATAAAGCACCTAAATTACTGGAAACAGTTCAAGTCCCTTGATTTGTACTCCCTGGAATGCAGGGAGAAAGATACATGATAATATACACTTGGAAAATCCTAGAGGGACTAGTCCAAACTCTGCACACGGAAATCACTCCCCAAGAAAACAAAAGCAAAAGAAAACTCGGCAGGCGATGCAACATCCCCCAATGCAAAACAGGGGCGCCAAGCATACGCTAAAATGCAACACAATAAGTGTCAGGGGCCCAAGACTGTTCAAATGCCTCCCAACATACATAAGGGGGATTACTAATAGACCCCTGGCTGTATTCAAGGAGCTGGACAGGCACCTAACGTCAGTACTTGACCAGCCGGACTGTGGATTTTGTCGGTTTACGTGCGACCAGCAGTAACAGCCTGGTAGATCATTCCCTGATCCACCGCGAGGCCTGGTCACGGACCGGGGGAGCGTTGACCCCCGAAACTCCCTTCAGGTGTATGTTTATATATATACCAAACTGCGGCAAGCCGGGATTAGAACCTGCGGCACATTCTCCCACCTCAAGAGACAGAACAATGTTCACATCGCCTTAACCAGCGATCCTACAAGAATCATGCACCCAGCAGAGCTAGGTGCTGTTCATGATCCAAGGACACTCGTGGCCACAGTTTGGTAAATGTTTCAGTATCATTCGTTTCGTGGTTTCAATACTTATATATTCAATACACAGTCTATAGGACTGAGCCACCACCACCACCAATGAGACACCCACCAGAGAGAGTATGAAGACATACACTATGTAACTGTATCGACGTTTTCCTCAAGGGCAGCTTTTTTCTTTTCACTCGAGTGAAACGTCACTTTCTTTTTATCCCTCTGTCTCTTCAACCACTTATCTTGCAGTCTCTCCCACTCAAACTGTTAAACAAGCTGGGTCACGAGCTGTGACTCGACCCTGCACATACAGCTAGACAAGACCAGCCAGACACACGGTACCAGAAACAACAATATCATCGTTGCCTGTAATGTTTATTTTATTAAAGTTTTTTGGACTTTCTCTACGTGTCAGTGAAGATCAGAAATCTGTAATTAGCTCTCTACTGTATATGTAATGGGAAGCCGTCGCAGTGCAGAAGGAGGCTGGTGCGCCGTGCAGTCTCCAGCGTTAGAAGCAGGAGCAACAGCAGCAGCAGCAGCAGGAGCAGCAGCAGGAGCAGCAGGAGCAGCAGCAGGAGCAGCGTATTGAAAATTAAAAGCAAGCAAAACAAAGCATCAGCAAGTAAAAACCTAAACATGCCTCAATAAAAGCACATTTATTTAATATTAAACAATGCAATAAGGTCAAGGACGAGTGTGGTAAATCGACCAAGACACAATAAAAGACACCATCACAGAGAAAAACAATGTCGTAATAGCTTAATCTCACTGCACGTTTTGCCTGTTTTTACGCTGCTGATGATGGGAGAACACGTGTGTGTGTGTGTGTGTGTGTGTGTGTGTGTGTGTGTGTGTGTGTATGTGTGTGTGTATGTGTGTATGTGTGTGTGTATGTGTGTGTGTGTGTGTGTGTGTGTGTGTGTGTGTGTGTTGGATAGGGTGTGGGAAAGAATGTGTGTGGAGGGAGAGAAGCGAGACTGCCTCCATTACTGTTTCAACTAGTTAATTCCCCACTCCTTATATCCCAAGTTTGCAGAAGCATTTCTCATCTGTATGACATAGCATGTCCCCTTGTCACACATACTTACATTCTGCAGTCTATTCTTATACACCATGCCCATTCCTCTGGGCATCTTCAACATCGTAATCCTACCTCTGCTAATCTGCATTTCCAAAGTCATTAGGTTTAATTCTTCATTTCAAGACCGGTCTGACTGCAAACCTCTGGATCTTTACTATTTTCTGAACATTTTTTACTAGGTGTTACGTACTCCATGATATAACATATGTCTTGTAGAACATCTTAAAATATGCCGTGTTGACGTCACTGAAACATTACATTTATGCGGACTGCTAAGCACGTAGGGGTCATATAGTGCCTTGAGGAATTGAAGGCAGTCAGGTTTCATCCAAAGAAGGGAAAAACAGCTCAAATTGGATCAAGAAGCCCTCACTGGAACTTTCATTGACGCCCCTGAAGACAGTCTTAAAGTTGGCCAGCCTTGCATAAGTTGCATTAGTTTTAAAGGTGCACATTTGTTGTTAACCACCATTCATAACCTCAGCTGCATTAGTTACTCCAGTGATGTGCACATCCGGTGATGTGTTTGAAGTGATGTTCACTCCCAGGTCCTCTTATCAGCTTTATACGATCACCCTTTTCAAACTATACTCCATCTCCAGTCTTCCTTCCTCACCCCAGAATTAAGAACAGAGTGCTCCTTCCATGCTTGAGTTGTTTCACTTGCACCTACACCTGACAATGTTACTAATTAAGTCATTTTGTTTCATGTCTGCTATGTACTTGAGAAAGCCCATTGTTAAGTGAAACATTGCACAAATAAAGGTCTTCAGTACAGTCGTGTCTTTGTTACCAACTGCCGGCAGCTTACCATTGTCTCCGCAAAAAAAAAAAAAACTGCAGTAGGCCAACTGGCCCATGCTAGGCATGTCTTTCTCATTCGTAAATTTGTTCAATCTATTCTTAAAGATAACCGAGGTGTTATTTTAAAAGGCTATTGTAGTTGGCAGGTTGTTCCATTCATCCACAACTCTGGTGTCAAACCAGGACTGTCTTATGTTATGATCTTGCGCTTGTCTGGATTAAACTAACAACCACTTCGATGAATCATGCGATGCATAGTCAAGAGTCGCTCATATTCTGCATCTCTTGTGTGTTCTCATCAGCTTGACATCTGCAAACAGTAAAACACAACTTGAGCACAACCCGGCGAGTCCACACACAGTTTGATTCCCTCTAGCCTGAATAAGAATAAATGGTCCTAGTACTACTGCTTGGGTTATCCCACTTATCCCCAATCCTAATACTGTCGTTTGGGTTATCCCACTTATCCTCAACCTTAGTGCTGCTGTTTGGGTTTTCCCACTTATCCTCAACCATAGTAATGTTGTTTGGGTTATCCCACTTATCCTCAACAGTAGTACTGTTGCTTGGGTTATCCCACATGTTATCCTCATCCCACCTGATGCCTCTTCTCGTCAGTCCTTGTCTTCTGAACTTTAATAAATCATTAACAAACTTAAGTTTGTTGGTGTCACCACTGGTTGTTTTAATTTGTGCAGCAACTACTGCTACTGCAGGACAGTGATGCACACTTTCTGCCGATAGAGGAAAATGGTGCATATCAGTCTCTTGCATAACTGCTGTGTGAGGTGTAGAACAGACGAAGAATAAACGGGGGAAGATGTCGAAGGGAGGAATGGAGGTGAACGGAGGAAGAGGTAAAGACAGGGGAAGGAGGGATGGGGATGAAGATGGAGGGAAAATAGAGGGAGAGGGAAGGAAAGTGGAAAGGAAGCAGAGTAGGGCAGGAGACTGATAGGAAAAAAAGGAGTAAATGTGCAGCAAAGAGGAAAGGGGGGGGGGAAGAGGGAAGACCTTCTAAAGAAAAAGGCTTGATAGGATAGATGGACAAAGAGGGAGAGGGTAAAGAGTTGGAAATAGCAGAAAAGAGGGAAGCGTACACGAAGGTTCGCCAGGACGGGTCCTGGACCGGGCAAGGCAAGAGTAGAAAAGAGGAAAGGGGAGGGAGTGAAGGAGGATAAAAGATGGAAAAGAGGAGGAAATTATGAAAAGAGTTGGAGGGGAATGAGGGCAGCAGTATCACAAATATCCACATACTGAAGGCACTCTTGTCATGCACATACAGTAACATCCTTGACGGATACACATCACATTTGCCAGTCAGCCAGTGTTAAAGTAGCAGCAACAGCAGCATCCTCGTCTGCTGACACTTTCAAAGTTCAACGTCACAACTATTATGTTGCTATCTGCTTGTCTAACTCAGCCTCACCTCCATCCTTCCAGTATTGCATGCGAGTGCTACCATCCTTCAAGCATTGCACGTGTGCGTGCTACCATCCTTCCAGCACTGCATGTGTGAGTGCTACCATCCTTCCAGCACTGCATGTGTGAGTGCTACCATCCTTCCAGCACTGCATGTGTGAGTGCTACCATCCTTCCAGCGTTGCATGTGTGAGTGCTACCATCCTTCCAGCACTGCATGTGAGTGTGCTACCATCCTTCCAGCACTGCATGTGAGTGTGCTACCATCCTTCCAGCACTGCATGTGAGTGTGCTACCATCCTTCCAGCACTGCATGTGAGTGCTACCATCCTTCCAGCACTGCATGTATGAGTGCTACCATCCTTCCAGCACTGCATGTGTGTGCTACCATCCTTCCAGCACTGCATGTGTGTGCTACCATCCTTCCAGCACTGCATGTGTGTGCTACCATCCTTCCAGCACTGCATGTGTGCTTGCTACTATCCTTCCAGCACTGCATGTGTGTGTGCTACCATCCTTCCAGCACTGCATGTGTATCATGTGGGGTTCGAACACGTGGATAGGGTAAAGTAATACTCACGTAGGCTGGTAGTACGTATATTACGAATAATGTGGGTAGCGCCAAACAGCCGGCCTGCCTCCTTGCTCACTCTCGTATAACTGACCGCCCACAGTACCCATATGTGAGGGGGTCTTTGAATACTGCTGTGGTCAGCACAATATGAATACAGACAGTGACTCAGGCAGAGACGGTTGGTAGTGAGTCATCTACTGGTACACTGGTTACTGGTTACTACTGAGAGCTCGGCGACGCTAACGTATGTCGTCCCGAGATACAACTAATACAAACTAGAGATGGCAGGTGTACGGCTTGGGCTGATTCTATACAATGTCAAAGTACACAACAATTGAACATTATATTATTATTATAATCAAGGGGGAAGCTCTAAACCCGGAGGATTATACAGCGCCTGGGGGGGGGATGTGGAAGGCATTCAGGTTTAATTCGGGGAACTGGAGCACAGATCCAATTCCCTAAATCAAGAGCCCCTCACCAACATCAAGGAACCTTCCTTGAGGGGATTGAACATTATAACATACGTAAGTAGAACATTGGAATGGAAGCTTACGTAACTGAAACTGTAATGCAATACAAGGTATAATATAGCACAACTCATCGAATGAAACTCAACGTTAAGATTACACAATAGAAGTGATAAAAAAAAATTTGATCGATCGATCTGTATTCATGTGATCTACGGATTCTGAGGAAGGAATATATACAGAGTGTTTAACAGAAAGGCAGATTCGGTGCACTCAAATCTAGACTGTTAACTCTCAGAATGCGGAAAGAACATGAACACAAAAAAAAATTCTTGAATACTGATAAGTTGATACTGTAATTATTCATCTATACAGGTTATTTACATTTAACCCCAACTCTGCTAGGGTGAGATTGACATATGCAGAATGAGTGTCATCTCTGGGAGGATCAAACTCTGTTGCATTGGCTAACTCATGCTGTATTTGAGGCAAATCTGAATTGGAAGTTACAAATGATACTTGAGGATTTCTCAATACCTGTCGTGTACGTAGGGAATAACGACATTCAGGTTGATCGTCTGACTGAGTATCAGAGGAAGAGAGTACAGCATCAGGAGGATTGTTAGAGTCTGTCACATTAGTCTGGGTTGGAACATCATTATCATCACATACTAACTTCATATGATCTAAATGCGATTCTTTATACTGACCAGTACTAATTTCTCTAACCTTATACTTATTACCAGTGATATGTTCAATTACTCGATAAGGACCAACAAACTTTTGATCAAGCTTTGGCATTGCAGACGTTTTGTTAAAGTTAGTCAGCATAACTCTCGAACCTACTTTGATTTTGGATGGCTTTGCTCGAGTGTTTGCGACTCTTGTAAATTCTGCTGTTGATTTATGAAGTGTTTCACGGATTCTTCTAAAAACACTTTGAGCTAAGCTGGTACGAGTTGCTATGAAATCATCAGGGTTGTAATTTGGTTTCGGATTAGAATATAACAACTCATAAGGCAAACGTTTATCTACACCGTACAATGCATAATGTGGAGTGTCACCTATAAAAACATTGTAAGCAGAATTTATAGCACACTGCACATCAGGTATAACTTCATCCCAAGTTTCACTGTTGGGATTGATAGTGGCTCTCAAGACATCAAGTACTTTCTTATTGGTTCGTTCCGCTAACCCATTGCTGGCAGGATGATGAGGAACAATGGTGGATTTAGAGATCTTGTACAAGGTACACAAATTTTCAAGAATCTCATTACAGAATTCACCTCCATTATCTGTTACTAGGGACTTAGGGGTGGTATGCCTGCAGATAATGCGTTCCTTAAACGCTTTAGCTACTGTCTCGGCAGTCTTATCTGCAATAGGAACTAACTCACAATATCTGGTGAAATGGTCTACCATAACACACAGATGTTTGTTGCCTTGGAGGGAACATTGGAAATTAGTTAACAAATCTAGCGCAACTCTTTCCCACGGTTCGCTAGTAGTTGGATACACTTGGATTGGATTAGGGCCATTAGCATTACCTTTATGTTGCATGCAGACACTACATTTCGGTTGGTAGCGAGTCATCTACTGGTACACTGGTTACTGGTAACTGGTTACTACTACTGAGATGTGTGCGTGCTACCATCCTTCCAGCACTGCATGTGAGAGTGCTACCATCCTTCCAGCATTGCATGTGAGAGTGCTACCATCCTTCCAGCACTGCATGTAAGAGTGCTACCATCCTTCCAGCACTGCATGTGTGAGTGCTACCATCCTTCCAGCACTGCATGTGTGAGTGCTACCATCCTTCCAGCACTGCATGCGTGAGTGCTACCATCCTTCCAGCACTGCATGCATGAGTGCTACCATCCTTCCAGCACTGCATGCGTGAGTGCTACCATCCTTCCAGCACTGCATGCGTGAGTGCTACCATCCTTCCAGCACTGCATGTGTGAGTGCTACCATCCTTCCAGCACTGCATGTGTGAGTGCTACCATCCTTCCAGCACTGCATGTGTGAGTGCTACCATCCTTCCAGCACTGCATGTGTGAGTGCTACCATCCTTCCAGCACTGCATGTGTGAGTGCTACCATCCTTCCAGCACTGCATGTGTGAGTGCTACCATCCTTCCAGCACTGCATGTGTGAGTGCTACCATCCTTCCAGCACTGCATGTGTGAGTGCTACCATCCTTCCAGCACTGCGTGTGTGAGTGCTACCATCCTTCCAGCACTGCGTGTGTGAGTGCTACCATCCTTCCAGCACTGCGTGTGTGAGTGCTACCATCCTTCCAGCACTGCATGTGTGAGTGCTACCATCCTTCAAGCATTGCATGTATGAGTGCTACCATCCTTCCAGTGTCGTGTGGGGGATTCGAACATGGCTTGGGTAAAAAACACTCATGTCGGATGTTCTAGTACGTATATTAGATGGAATATGGAGGGGGGGCGCCAGGCCTGACCTGTCTCCTCTCTTACGTCTCGACTTGAACTGCCCTGCTGAGTGCCTGGAGGGGAAGCGGCATTCAAATCTTACTAGGTCAGCAGTAATGGTCAGTGATATAACAGTGATTCACGCAGGTGGTGAATCAGTAACGGTTGGTATGAGTCATTAATACTGACACTACTGGTAACTGATACTACTGAGACCAGCACTGCATGTGTGAGTGCTACCACCCTTCCAACACTGCATGTGTGAGTGCTACCACCCTTCCAGCACTGCATGTGTTAGTGCTACCATCCTTTCAGCACAGCATGGGAGTGCCTCAGTTCTTGCAGCACAGCATTAGCGAATGTCGCACCATCTTTTAATGACTGTACTGTTACTGAGCTGCACCAGTAAGCCCACTTAACCACTGGTACCCAGCATCAGTACCCCAGCAATCTTCCTCCCCCCCCCCCATCAGCTAAGTGTAACCAAGGCAGAATGATCCAACTGAGAACGCATTCTCTATCACTCACTTATCAGCTGTCTTGCATAATAGACATCACTTTTCAATCATGACTCACTGGAATACAGCATCCCCAACCCTACCTTCCTATGTACAGGCACCGTGTCTCCTACAGTACTCAAATACACGTTTATCTGGAGTTTATCTGGAGAGAGTTCCGGGGGTCAACGCCCCCGCGGCCCGGTCTGTGACCAGGCCTCCTTAGGTCAGTGTCCCAGGATGCGACCCACACCAGTCGACTAACACCCAGGTACCCATTTTACTGATGGGGAACATAGACAACAGGTGGAAAGAAACACGTCCAATGTTTCTACTCTGGCTGGGAATCGAACCCAGGCCCTCACCGTGTGAAGCGAGAGCGTTAACCACCAGGCCACCAGAGCACGTAACCAGTTTCACTGAATTCTTTCATAAATAACACGGTTACCATCCAGTACCATGTAAAATCACAGAAATATTTTTTTATGCTCACTTCGAACATTATTACTAATATACAATGAAGTTGATAAATAAGATATGTGCAACATTTGCCTATCTTAATTGCCGAAACGTTTCGCCTACGTAACCGTTTTTTTCCTTGCTGCAGCATACAGACACCATAACTCGCACTCATACTATGACATTCTCCATTCTGCCTCCAATGACAAATTTTTGCGAAAGAGTACTCAGTAATCACGCTACTTTCTTTCCTTCGTTTATTCTATAATTTCTCTCATCCTTCACAGAGCCACCTACTGTTACGTCTACTGAAAAGTACCTACATACATTCACCACCTATACGCTCCTTCGTTCCAATCTGACCTCCAGTCTTTCCTTCCTTATACTTCCAATTTCATCGTATTGAGCTTTTCAGTGTTCACTTTCAACTCCCTTCTATTACACGTCCTTCAAAACTCCACCCACCACTAAGGTCGAGCGTACCAACTTACCTTCACGTATGTGTGTATGTGTGTATATATATATATATATATATATATATATATATATATATATATATATATATATATATATATATAATATATATATATATATATAATATATATATATAATATATATATATATATATATAATATATATATATATATATATATATATATATATATATATATATATATAATATATATATATATATAATATATATATATATATATAATATATATATATATATATATATATATATATATATATATATATATATATATATATTCTACACAATAGAAAGTAAAAGTGTCTTCCTTCCTGCATCCCGACATGTTCAAAAGTCAACAGTAGCTTCCCTGCTCCGCGCCGCGTCATTATCCACCCACAAAACTCTCTCCCGGTAAGATCTGAGACTCCAGTGTGGAATTTAAAATACATAATAACAGGAATTTGAGGCACTTCCAAGTTTCAAGGAAAAAAATATGAAAGACAAACACACAGACTTATAACCCCCCTCCCCCAATCGCACATGCATTTCTCTCTTCTTACCTTAACTAATACCAATTTCTGAAAATCTACACTGACCACTGAGAATGATTAGTAAGCACACGGTCGCTCTGCTATGTTCCATCATTGGGTCAATAGATACAAACTGCATGAATACCAATTAAATCACGTTGCTGTGAATTTTATTCTTTGTTAACGGATACATGATCTCGTTTGTTCTAGTAAACAGTGCGTACAAGAGAGCAGACCAGTGGTCGCTTCTTGCCTTGGCCCTTCCTATGGTCAAGGGTGATACTGAACGAGTCGTGTGACAACCCGTGTCAGGTGATTTTTCTTGATGAAAGCATACCCTCCATCGAGCTGTCAGCACTAACATGTACCAAGTAAATCATAACAGTATTAAGTACATAAAGTTAAACTAATTACCAATATCAGGCGACACTAAGTGCCCAATCATTCAGGTAAGCCGACGACATAATTATCCACTAGATCAGGTAAATAGCAATTATACGGTGTATATTTTCTGTTGAGCAGGGTAAGTGGTAGTCGTGTCGTCACTGCATGGGAACCAGTCGAGCTGGTTCAATGTTAGTATTCTGTACCGCACAATGTCGACACCAGAACACATCCACTGCATGGAATCAACAATACAAAATATTGCAGCTAAAACTGCGTCGATATTCCTACAAAACTCCTGCCGCTATTTTAGGTAATTTATAAAACGACTAGTTTAAGCGAAAATATCAACGGACGAATTTTTAAGAATCTGGTCCACGACTATAAATCATGAAAATTATGACAATTCTTTGATGCATAAACTGATCTTATTAGGTGTTCCTGAAGGAAGACCTTGAAGAGGCTGCCCGATTTTTTTCCCATCCTCCAACTTTTCAATATTATTTCAGTCATAACTCTAGAACGCCTCATCCAATGGTCTTCAAATTCTTAACGCTTGTGTATGTTAACGAGGGCCAAATTACTGGAACAACTGGCATATTCGCGTACCCTGTGACCAAAGTTGTTGAACCCATTCCCAGCATCCTGGAATGGCTGGAATAATTTCCAAAACCCTCAGTAGCGGGTCTTCAAACTTTCAAAAAATGTGCCTAAAAATGTGACAACGACTGAGAGTGAAATTCCCATACGTAGATGCAGATTTAACCATACTGTGTGCAGCGAAAGTTTTATTCCCGTTCAATCACGTTAAATCATTTTTAGTTTACCTTTTCTAAAAAGCTTCACAATATAATGACTGATGCATCTTAAAAGAGGGACAGCACCTACTAAGTTTCGTCGGCGTGCAGGAAAACTTGTAGTAAAATACTTGGAATCGTACCATAACTGAAGAATGGTGTGGTGTTCTCAACAGGAGGCTCATGCTGCCACTGGGTGGCACAAGTCCCAATTTACCAATTTTACTGAAATAGTGAAATTCTTTTTTTTTTCAATAAAGAATGCTTCTTCTGAGTGGCTTCAAAATATTATTGACGATACATTCTGTAAGGATGATAACCTCATGAATCAGATTAATTACTGGAGAACGCCTCGTTCTGATCGGCTTCAAACTTTTACCATTGGTAGGCTTTATTAAATAACAGCATATCACTCGCTATGAGCTGTATAAATTTCAATATCAGTTTTACTGAACAAATTGTTTCCTTTGTAGTAACAAGAGAATTGCATCTTCTGCTCGGCTTCTAGCCCTAAATGCTGAGGTATTTTAACATTAAGTATTTTTGTATAAATTTTGGGCTGTGTGCCAATTTTTTTTTTTTTTTTTTTTTGCCAATTTTATGAAATTGGATTTTTTTTTAAATTCAAATAAAATATTTCTTACACAATTTGAGAGGATTCTAAATGGAATATAAATGAGAAAAGTAAACTGGAAAATAAATCAACGGTTACATGATATTTTCGTTTACTATCTCGCAAATTTTTGTTCATTACTCGAGACACGCCTTATGCAATCGGTTTAAAATGTTTAACGCCTGTGTAGTGTGGCCTGGGAAAGATTCATGGAACTGTTTGCATGCCTGGGTGTCCTATGCTACAAAGGTCATTCCCAAATTTATTTCCGAGTGACAGGTGGAGACAGCCCCGCTGACAGACTTCAAAATTTCCTCACTGGTGTTTCCTACTTAGAAAAAGATTGACATGTTTAATGGAGTTTGTTGATGCCATTTGCTAATATTAATTTACCTTTATGCTGGAGAGGCTCCTGATCCAAGGAACTGGGCTTATCTTCTCTTAGTTTGGATCAAATCTAAATGTCTCCCATTTCAAAGGAGCTGTATGACCCCTACGGGTTTAGCTCTTTCCTCTGATCAAAATATAACAATTGTGAACTGTAACAATCATCAATGGTTGATGCATCGTATGAAATGGCTGGAACGTTTTATGGGTTTAGACTGTGTAGACACAAATTTTGTTGGATTCTATACAATAACTGGAAAATGCATCTTCTG
Organism: Cherax quadricarinatus; assembly: GCF_038502225.1. NCBI lineage: Eukaryota > Metazoa > Arthropoda > Malacostraca > Decapoda > Parastacidae > Cherax > Cherax quadricarinatus. Next base: position 20,265,401 of record NC_091328.1, read on the forward strand.
GTCAGCTTGAAACTTTTAGGGTTGATATGTTGTCCTGAAAGGCAACAATCTCTTGAAGTTAAATTAAGTTATTATGAATCAATTTTATTAATCAAATTGATATTTGTGGATTATTATAATCATGGGGGGGAGATCTAAATCCGTAGGATTATACAGCGCCTGTGGGGAGGGGGATGGAAGGTGTCCAGACTCAATTCAGGGAAATGAAGCACATCCACACCCCTAGATCAAGAGCCCCTCACCAGCATCAAGGAACCTCCCCTGAGGGGCGATTTCTGTGGAATAACTGGAGTGTTTCTTCTAATCAGAAATAAGTCACAGTGTTTGACTTTATTTAGTTATCCTTGGTTAAATCAACTTTATGTTCTTTTATGTATATGTAACATCTGTGTGCCCTCAAAACCAGTGTGAAAAATGTTATGTACACTAAAACTTACCTTCTTAATAGCTAGTCAGTTTTGCTTAGAGAAAAGTCTGGATTAATATTAGCTTGTGTAAGTTCCAATTTGCTTCTTTTGGAAGATATAGTCTAAAAATTGAAATACTGCTGTTCATGCGAAAATTTTCGAGTCTCACATCTGATTACTTGACAGCATAACATCCGAGCGGCTGTACGCTTAATGTGCTTGTGTATTTTTGGATACTGGTCTCTTGTCCCTCTGAAGGATGTGAATTAGATTTGGTCTATGTCCTAATTTAACATTTTTTTTTAATTCCCTTCAAATCTTTAACGCTTTTAACTGCATTATCATCGTATGCCGCACTCTGTACTATTCCAATCGCGTGCATTGAGGCACTGTGGACTGGGGTTAAGGAATACGAGGATACCTTTCTTGGATCGCGCAGCAACCGAAATACATCACATCTTCCACATCACTGGGAACAAGGAATGTAACTAGTCATGGTAGTGTCTAGACGAGTTTAAAAGGTCTCAAATTCTCCGTGAAGGAAGATGAACTCGTAACACACGATTCCACTACCAGCTGTGTCCAAGAAAGATGGGGAATCTAAAAGTCTGGGAATCAAGTATATCGTGGAGCCGTCATGCAAGGCGGCAGCCTCCGCCGCTCTGGAGATGTAAGGGTGAATGACCTTGGCGAGCGACTGCTGTTCCTGTTGCTGCAATTACTCGTTGAAGGACATTGCCTGTTCCTGCTGCTGCAGTTGCTCAGAGGAGCTTGGCTGTTTCTGCTCTTCCCTCTCCTGTTGCAGATGCACGGAGGACCTTATCTACTGCTGTTAGTAGTAGTAGTAGTACTGCTGCTGCTGTTATTCCTGTCATTGCTGCTGCTGCTACTGCTGCTTGCGCAATTGCCGTTGCCGCTGCCAATGCTATTGCCGCTGCCAATGCTGTTGCCGCCGCCATCACCACCACTACTACTGCTAACACTACTGCTTCAACAAGATTATGACTTGCCAGCCTCCCCTAACAGTTTGTTACTCAAAAAATCAGCTGTATTCGTGCTCAAGAAAACTAGACTATACAATATCATTAACTTTTCCTTTTAGTAATGTTTACTTGCTATAAATAGTGATAATAAAAATAAATCCCAATATTTAGCAATGTATTCATGTCTGTTAATATTAAGGCAACGATATTATACAATTCTATCAATCTATGATACAATATTAGGAAAATATATTATAATGTAATTTTATTAAGCTGTATTACAAATCTATTAAGCAATAATACAAATACGTCAAGCTATATTAAAATTTTATCAAAATTCCGTATTATAATATTAGCAGGCAATTATACCTGTTTTAAAATTATAATTAACTTGTACATTAAAAAAAATTATTTCACAATTAGCCACAAGATATATTCTAATGCAATAACGTAACAATATTTACTACGGAGCTTTGAGAGTACAAGATTTGGGGGGTTACCTAAAGTATTATTCAGAGGGCTGAGAAGTTGCGGTGGTTTGTTGACTTAAGAGAGGATGGGTTAAAACAGGATTACTAAAAACGCGTGGAAGGAAGGAGAGGTAGGGGTCGTCTAAGGAAGGGCCGGAGGGAGGGGCTAAGGTAGGTTTCGAACGCTAGGGGCTTGTGTGAGCACATTAGATAGGAGTGGAGGGAAGTACAGTGCCTTCCCTCTGAAGGAGAGGTGGGGATGTTTCATTCTACAAGCGGGAAATATAGTGCCTGCACTCACAAGCCATTATTTATATTTGGAAGGACTCACAATAACTTTGATATACCTTTGAAGAGTGTCGAGAATTTAACTACTCCTGGAGCCCGGCCATGGGCCAGGCTCGTCTGGTGCTTGCTTGGTCAACCAGGCTGATGCTGCTGGAGGCCCGCTGCCCCACATACCCATCACAGCCTGGTTGATCTGGCACCTGGTGAAGATACTTGTCCAGTTTCCTCTTGAAGGGTTCTACACTTGTTCCAGCCGTGTTTCTGATATCTTCTGGTAAGATGTTGAAAAGTCTTGGACCCCGGAGGTTGATACAGTGTTCCCTTATTGTACCCACCGCACCCCTGCCCCTCACTGGGTTTATTTTACACTTCCTCCCATATCTCTCACTCCAGTATGTTGTTATGGCAGTGTTCAGATTTGGGACCAGGCCCTCGGGTACTCTCCAGGTATACATTATCCTGTGTCTCTCTCTCTCCGCTCCAATGAGTACGTGTTCAAGACTTGAAAGCGTTCCCAGTAATTTAGGTAATTTACTGGCTCAGTGTTAGCCGTAAATGAGCTCTGTATTTGTTACAGCTCTGATATTTCTCCTTCTTTGAACGGGGCCGTCAGCACTGAGCAATATTTTACATGAAGGAGCACTAGCGATTTGAAGTGTCACCGTCGGCATTATTTCCTTTGTTTTGAAAGTTCTCAATGCCCACCCCGTCATCTTCCTGGCTGTTGTGAACTTTGTCTTGTTTCTTAAAAGAAAGGTCAGCTAACATAATTATTCTCAGGTCTTTTACGTGTTCCTTTCGTTCTATTTGGTGACCCTCTTCAGTTTTGTATATAGTGTTCCTTTGGAGTTCTTCATTCTTTCCATACCTAAGCAGGTGGAACTTATCACCGCTGAACGTCATGTTGTTCTCCACTGCCCACTGGAAAACCCTGCTTATGTCTTGTAAATTTTCAGTGTTCTCTACAGTAATGACTTATTTTAGTGTCGTCTGCAAATGATGATACAAAAGTGTGACGGATGTTTTTGTATGTCTGCTATGAGGATGAGAAACAGTAGAGGTGCCAGGACAGTGCCTTGGGGCACTGAGCTTTTGACCTCGCTGATGCTGGATCTTGCCCTGTTCGCTACTACTTTTTGTGTTGTGTGTGTTAGGAACCCAAAAATCCAGCAGCTGTGACAGGTTCAGCAGCTGTGACAGGCATGATCGTCCTGCTCTAAACCCATGCTGGTTCGGGTTATGTTGGTTGTGCTGCTCCATGAAATTTGTAATCTGCCGTCTCAACACTCTTTCGAAGATTTTTATGATGTGAAAAGTTAGGGCTACTGGTCTGTAATTTTTAGCTAGTACTCTACTACCTCCCTTATGCAAAGGAGCTATGTCTGCACTCTTTAAGGCCTCCGGTATTTCACCTGGATCTAAGCTCTTTCTCCAAAGAATACTGAGGGCTCGTACTAGTGGTACTTTGCACTTCTTTATAAACAGAGCATTCCATGAATCTGGTCCAGGTGCTGAATAGCTACTGCTTACATCAGGAACTCTCAATCTATTGTTTATATATAGATCTCAAGCTATTATTATCTGGAAGAACTCACAAGTTGTTGTTCATGTCTAGAACTCATAAGCTATTGTTTACATATGGAAGAGCTTACAAGTCATTATATCTATAAGTTAAGCTATTGTTTACATCCGAAAGGACTCGCAAGCTGTTGTTTATATCTGGAATGACTCACAAGCTACTGGTTACATCTGCAATGCTTCAAGTTATTGTTTATACCTAGGATTCACAGGCTATTGTTTATACCTAGGATTCACAGGCTGTTTATACCTACGATTCACAGGCTGTTGTTTATACCTACGATTCACAGGCTATTGTTTATACCTACGATTCACAGGCTATTGTTTATACCTACGATTCACAGGCTATTGTTTATACCTACGGTTCACAGGCTATTGTTTATACCTACGGTTCACAGGCTATTGTTTATACCTACGGTTCACAGGCTATTGTTTATACCTACGGTTCACAGGCTATTGTTTATACCTACGGTTCACAGGCTATTGTTTATACCTACGGTTCACAGGCTATTGTTTATACCTACGGTTCACAGGCTATTGTTTATACCTACGGTTCACAGGCTATTGTTCATACCTACGGTTCACAGGCTATTGTTCATACCTACGGTTCACAGGCTATTGTTCATACCTACGGTTCACAGGCTATTGTTCATACCTACGGTTCACAGGCTATTGTTCATACCTACGATTCACAGGCTACTGTTCATACCTACGGTTCACAGGCTACCTACGATTCACAGGCTACTGTTCATACCTACGATTCACAGGCTACTGTTCATACCTACGATTCACAGGCTACTGTTCATACCTACGATTCACAGGCTACTGTTCATACCTACGATTCACAGGCTATTGTTCATACCTACGATTCACAGGCTATTGTTCATACCTACGATTCACAGGCTATTGTTCATACCTACGATTCACAGGCTATTGTTCATACCTACGATTCACAGGCTATTGTTCATACCTACGATTCACAGGCTATTGTTCATACCTACGATTCACAGGCTATTGTTCATACCTACGATTCACAGGCTATTGTTCATACCTACGATTCACAGGCTATTGTTCATACCTACGATTCACAGGCTATTGTTCATACCTACGATTCACAGGCTATTGTTCATACCTACGATTCACAGGCTATTGTTCATACCTACGATTCACAGGCTATTGTTCATACCTACGACTCACAGGCTATTGTTCATACCTACGATTCACAGGCTATTGTTCATACCTACGATTCACAGGCTATTGTTCATACCTACGACTCACAGGCTATTGTTCATACCTACGACTCACAGGCTATTGTTCATACCTACGACTCACAGGCTATTGTTCATACCTACGACTCACAGGCTATTGTTCATACCTACGACTCACAGGCTATTGCTCATACCTACGACTCACAGGCTATTGTTCATACCTACGACTCACAGGCTATTGTTCATACCTACGACTCACAGGCTATTGTTCATACCTACGATTCACAGGCTATTGTTCATACCTACGATTCACAGGCTATTGTTCATACCTACGATTCACAGGCTATTGTTTATACCTACGATTCACAGGCTATTGTTTATACCTACGATTCACAGGCTATTGTTTATACCTACGACTCACAGGCTATTGTTCATACCTACGACTCACAGGCTATTGTTCATACCTACGATTCACAGGCTATTGTTTATACCTACGACTCACAGGCTATTGTTTATACCTACAACTCACAGGCTGTTTATACCTACGACTCACAGGCTATTGTTTATACCTACGACTCACAGGCTATTGTTCATACCTACGACTCACAGGCTATTGTTCATACCTACGACTCACAGGCTATTGTTCATACCTACGACTCACAGGCTATTGTTCATACCTACGACTCACAGGCTATTGTTCATACCTACGACTCACAGGCTATTGTTCATACCTACGACTCACAGGCTATTGTTCATACCTACGACTCACAGGCTATTGTTCATACCTACGACTCACAGGCTATTGTTCATACCTACGACTCACAGGCTATTGTTCATACCTACGACTCACAGGCTATTGTTCATACCTACGACTCACAGGCTATTGTTCATACCTACGACTCACAGGCTATTGTTCATACCTACGACTCACAGGCTATTGTTCATACCTACGACTCACAGGCTATTGTTCATACCTACGACTCACAGGCTATTGTTCATACCTACGACTCACAGGCTATTGTTCATACCTACGACTCACAGGCTATTGTTCATACCTACGACTCACAGGCTATTGTTTATACCTACGACTCACAGGCTATTGTTTATACCTACGACTCACAGGCTATTGTTTATACCTACGACTCACAGGCTATTGTTTATACCTACGACTCAC
>NC_091328.1:20276508-20291508 GCF_038502225.1 Cherax quadricarinatus
GGCCCAAAGACAATATGAAAATGACATAGCAGCGAAAGCCAAATCTGACCCGAAACTGTTGTACAGCCACATCAGGAGGAAAACAACAGTCAAGGACCAGGTAATCAGGCTAAGAAAGGAAGGAGGAGAGACAACAAGAAATGACCGTGAAGTATGTGAAGAACTCAACAAGAGATTCAAAGAAGTGTTCACAGAGGAGACAGAAGGGACTCCAGAAAGACGGAGAGGTGGGGCACACCACCAAGTGCTGGACACAGTGCACACAACCGAGGAAGAAGTGAAGAGGCTTCTGAGTGAGCTAGATACCTCAAAGGCAATGGGGCCAGATAACATCTCCCCATGGGTATTGAGAGAGGGAGCAGAGGCGCTATGTGTACCCCTAACAACAATATTCAATACATCTATCGAAACAGGGAGATTGCCTGAGGCATGGAAGACAGCAAATGTAGTCCCAATCTTTAAAAAAGGAGACAGACATGAAGCATTAAACTACAGACCAGTGTCACTGACATGTATAGTATGCAAAATCATGGAGAAGATTATCAGGAGAAGAGTGGTGGAACACCTAGAAAGGAATGATCTCATCAACAGCAGCCAACATGGTTTCAGGGACGGGAAATCCTGTGTCACAAACCTACTAAAGTTCTATGACATGGTGACAGCAATAAGACAAGAGAGAGAGGGGTGGGTGGATTGCATTTTCTTGGACTGCAAGAAGGCGTTTGACACAGTTCCACACAAGAGATTGGTGCAAAAACTGGAGGACCAAGCAGGGATAACAGGGAAGGCACTACAATGGATCAGGGAATACTTGTCAGGAAGACAGCAGCGAGTCATGGTACGTGGCGAGGTGTCAGAGTGGGCACCTGTGACCAGCGGGGTCCCGCAGGGGTCAGTCCTAGGACCAGTGCTGTTTCTGGTATTTGTGAACGACATGACGGAAGGAATAGACTCTGAGGTGTCCCTGTTTGCAGATGACGTGAAGTTGATGAGAAGAATTCACTCGATCGAAGACCAGGCAGAACTACAAAGGGATCTGGACAGGCTGCAGACCTGGTCCAGCAATTGGCTCCTGGAGTTCAATCCCACCAAGTGCAAAGTCATGAAGATTGGGGAAGGGCAAAGAAGGCCGCAGACGGAGTACAGTCTAGGGGGTCAGAGACTACAAACCTCACTCAAGGAAAAAGATCTTGGGGTGAGTATAACACCAGGCACATCTCCTGAAGCGCACATCAACCAAATAACTGCTGCAGCATATGGGCGCCTAGCAAACCTCAGAACAGCATTCCGACATCTTAATAAGGAATCATTCAGGACCCTGTACACCGTGTATGTTAGGCCCATATTGGAGTATGCGGCACCAGTTTGGAACCCACACCTAGCCAAGCACGTGAAGAAACTAGAGAAAGTGCAAAGGTTTGCAACAAGACTAGTCCCAGAGCTAAGAGGTATGTCCTACGAGGAGAGGTTAAGGGAAATCAACCTGACGACACTGGAGGACAGGAGAGATAGGGGGGGACATGATAACGACATACAAAATACTGAGAGGAATTGACAAGGTGGACAAAGACAGGATGTTCCAGAGATTGGACACAGTAACAAGGGGACACAGTTGGAAGCTGAAGACACAGATGAATCACAGGGATGTTAGGAAGTATTTCTTCAGCCACAGAGTAGTCAGTAAGTGGAATAGTTTGGGAAGCGATGTAGTGGAGGCAGGATCCATACATAGCTTTAAGCAGAGGTATGATAAAGCTCACGGCTCAGGGAGAGTGACCTAGTAGCGATCAGTGAAGAGGCGGGGCCAGGAGCTCGGACTCGACCCCCGCAACCTCAACTAGGTGAGTACAACTAGGTGAGTACTCTCTCACTCTCACACACACACACACACACACACACACACACACACACACACACACACACACACACACACACACACACACACACACACACTCACACACACACACACACACACACACACACTCACACACACTCTCACACACACACACACACTCACACACACACACACACACACACACTCACACACACACACACACACACACTCACACACACACACACTCACACACACACACACACACACACACTCACACACTCTCACACACACTCACACACACTCTCACACACATACTCATACACACACTCACATACACTCACACTCTCTCACACACTCACATACACTCACACTCTCTCACACACACTCTCACATACATTCACACTCTCACACACATACACACACACTCTCACACACACTCTCACACACACTCTCACACACACTCTCACACACACTCTCACACACACACACACACACACACACTCACACACTCTCACACACACACTCACACACTCTCACACACACACTCACACACTCACACACTCACACACACACACACTCTCTCTTACACTCACACTCTCTCACACAGACTGTCACACACACTCACATACACTCACACTCTCTCACACACATACTCACACACACACACTCTCACGCACACTCTCACACACACTCACACACACACACACTCTCTCTTACACTCACACTCTCTCACACACACTCTCACACACACTCTCACACACACTCTCACACACACTCTCACACACACTCTCACACACACTCTCACACACACTCTCACACACACACTCACACACACACTCACACACACACACACACACACACACACACACACTCACACACACACTCACACACACACTCACACACACTCTCACACACACACACACACACACACACACACACACACACACACACACACACACACTCTCACACACACTCTCACACACACTCTCACACACACTCTCACACACACTCACACACCAAAAGACTCCAACCACGACATTCCCAACGCAACTGAGCAACCTATACTACAACCCACTCACTGTTCCCTCTGCCACCAACCCCCATATCACAAACCTCACCCCAACAGCTGTCCCTTATGGGCATTCTGACCCCACCCCCATCATCACAAACCCCACCTACACCACAGCCCCATATAGGCCCCCACCAAGGCTCTCGCTCCCCTAACCCCAATATTCTTGCATGACCACAATGACAGAAAAGAAACTGAAAGTTTGGTACACAAACGCGGATGGAATAACGAATAAACATGAGGAGTGGAACGAAAGAATCAGTGAAAAATCCCCAGACATCATAGCAGTCACAGAAACAAAACTCGCTGAGACAATAACAGACACAATCTTCCCAATGGGATATCAGATCCTGAGGAAAGATAGAAGGAGTAGAGGGGGAGGAGGGGTTGCACTGCTCATAAAACACCGATGGGGATTTGAGGAAATGGAAGGCATGGACATGATTGGAGAAAGAGACTACATTGTAGGTACAATTCAGTCCGGAGAACATAAAGTAGTCATTGGAGTGATGTATAACCCACCACAGAACTGCAGGAGGCCAAGAGAGGAGTACGAAGAAAACAACAGGGTGATGGTGGACACACTGGCTGAGGTGGCAAGAAGAGCTCACTCGAGCAGAGCAAAGCTACTGGTAATGGGCGATTTCAACCACAGGGAGATCGACTGGGAAAACCTGGAGCCACATGGGGGTCCCGAAACATGGAGAGCCAAGATGATGGATGTGGTACTTGAAAACCTCATGCATCAACATGTCAGGGACACAACCAGAGAGAGAGGGGAGGATGAGCCAGCAAGACTGGATCTTGTGTTCACCCTGAGCAGTTCAGACATTGAGGACATCACTTACGAGAGGCCCCTTGGAGCTAGCGATCATGTGGTGCTGAGTTTTGATTATATAGTAGAGTTACAAGTGGAGAAGGTAACAGGAACTGAAGGGGTCAGGCCAAACTATAAAAGGAGGGACTACACAGGTATGAGAAACTTCCTGCAGGAGGTTCAGTGGGACAGAGAAATTGTAGGAAAATCAGTAAACGAGATGATGGAATATGTGGCAACAAAGTGCAAGGAGGCAGAGGAAAGTTTTGTTCCCAAGGGAAACAGAAATAATAGGAAGACCAAAACGAGTCCTTGGTTTACCCGAAGGTGTAGGGAGGCAAAAACTAAGTGCAACAGAGAATGGAAAAGGTACAGGAGGCATAGGACCCAGGAAAACAAGGAGATTAGTAGAAGAGCCAGAAACGAGTATGCACAGATAAGGAGGGAGGTCCAGCGACAGTATGAAAACGACATAGCATCGAAAGTCAAATCTGACCCGAAACTGCTGTATAGCCACATTAGGAGGAAGACAACAGTCAAGGACCAGGTGATAAGGCTGAGGAAAGAAGGTGGAGAACTCACAAGAAACGATCAAGAGGTATGTGAGGAGCTCAACACGAGATTTAAGGAAGTATTTACAGTAGAGTCAGGAAGGACTCTGGGGGGACAGACCAGATGGGGACACCAGCAAGGAATACACCAACAAGTGTTGGACGACATACATACAGATGAGGAGGTGAAGAAACTGCTAAGGGACATCGATACCTCAAAGGCAATGGGACCGGACAACATCTCCCCGTGGGTCCTTAGAGAGGGAGCAGATATGTTGTGCGTGCCACTTACCACAATCTTCAACACGTCCCTGGAAACTGGGCAACTACCTGAGGTATGGAAGACGGCAAATGTAGTTCCCATTTTTAAAAAAGGAGACAGAAAAGAGGCACTAAACTATAGACCTGTGTCATTGACGTGTATAGTATGCAAAATTATGGAGAAGATTATCAGGAGGAGAGTGGTGGAGCACCTGGAACGGAACAAGAGTATAAATGCCAACCAGCACGGATTCATGGAAGGCAAATCCTGTGTCACAAACCTTCTGGAGTTTTATGATAAAATAACAGAAGTAAGACACGAGAGAGAGGGGTGGGTTGATTGCATCTTCTTGGACTGCAAGAAGGCCTTTGACACAGTTCCTCACAAGAGATTAGTGCAGAAGCTAGAGCATCAGGTGCATATAACAGGAAGGGCACTGCAATGGATCAGAGAATACCTGACAGGGAGACAACAACGAGTCATGGTACGTAATGATGTATCACAGTGGGCACCTGTGACGAGCGGGGTCCCACAGGGGTCGGTCCTAGGACCAGTGCTATTTTTGGTATATGTGAACGACATGATGGAAGGGTTAGACTCAGAAGTGTCCCTGTTTGCAGATGATGTGAAGTTAATGAGGAGAATTAAATCTGATGAGGACCAGGCAGGACTTCAAAGAGACCTGGACAGACTGGACACCTGGTCCAGCAAATGGCTTCTCGAATTTAATCCTGCCAAATGCAAAGTCATGAAGATAGGGGAAGGGCACAGAAGACCACAGACCGAGTATAGGCTAGGTGGCCAAAGACTGCAAACCTCACTCAAGGAGAAAGATCTTGGGGTGAGTATAACACCGAGCATGTCTCCGGAAGCACACATCAACCAGATAACTGCTGCAGCGTATGGGCGCCTGGCAAACCTGAGAACAAGCATTCCGATACCTTAGTAAGGAATCGTTCAAGACACTGTACACCGTGTATGTCAGGCCCATACTGGAGTATGCAGCACCTGTTTGGAACCCGCACTTGATAAAGCACGTCAAGAAACTAGAGAAAGTACAAAGGTTTGCGACAAGGTTAGTTCCAGAGCTAAGGGGAATGTCCTATGAAGAAAGATTAAGGGAAATCGGCCTGACGACACTGGAGGACAGGAGGGTCAGGGGAGACATGATAACGACATATAAAATACTGCGTGGAATAGATAAGGTGGACAAAGACAGGATGTTCCAGGGAGGGGACACAGAAACAAGAGGCCACAATTGGAAGTTGAAGACACAAATGAGTCAGAGATATTACGAAGTATTTCTTCAGTCATAGAGTTGTAAGGCAGTGGAATAGCCTAGAAAATGACGTAGTGGAGGCAGGAACCATACACAGTTTTAAGACGAGGTTTAATAAAGCTCATGGAGCGGGGAGAGAGAGGGCCCAGTAGCAACCGGTGAAGAGGCAGGGCCAGGAGCTAAAACTCGACCCCTGCAACCACAAATAGGTGAGTACAAATAGGTGAGTACACACTCACACACACACACACACACACACACACACACACTCACACACACACACACACACACACACACACACACACACACACACACTCACACACACACACACACACACACACACACACACTCACACTCACACACACACACACACTCACACACACTCACACACACACACACACACACACACACACTCACACACACACACTCACACACACACTCACACACACACACTCACTCACACACACACTCACTCACACACACTCACTCACACACACACACACTCACACACACTCACACACACTCACACACACACACACACACACACACACACACACACACACACACTCACACACACACACACACACACACACACTCACACACACACACACACACACACTCACTCACTCACACACACACACACACTCACACTCACTCACACTCCCTCACTCACACTCCCTCACTCACACTCCCTCACTCACACTCACACACACTCACACACACACACTCACACACACACACTCACACACACTCACACACACTCACTCACACTCACTCACACTCACTCACACACACTCACTCACACACACTCACTCACACACACTCACTCACACACACTCACTCACACTCACACACACTCACTCACACACACTCACTCACACACACTCACACACACTCACTCACACACACTCACTCACACACACTCACTCACACACACTCACTCACACACACTCACTCACACACACTCACTCACACACACTCACTCACACACACTCACTCACACACACTCACTCACTCACACACACTCACACACACTCACACACACACACACACACACACTCACACACACTCACACACACTCACACACACTCACTCACTCACACACACTCACTCACACTCACTCACACACACTCACTCACACACACTCACTCACACACACTCACTCACACACACTCACTCACACTCAGCAAGACTGGACCTTGTGTTCACCCTGAGTAGCTCAAACATTGAGCACATCACATATGAAAGGTCCCTTGGAGCTAGTGACCACGTGGTTATGAGCTTTGAATACATCGTGGAGCTAAAAGTAGAGTGGGTAACAGGAGTAGAAAGGGAAAAGCTAAACTATAAAAGGGGGGACTACACAGGAATGAGGACCTTCCTGCAGGAGGTTCAGTGGGAACACGAGTTGGAAGGAAAATCAGTAAACGAAATGGACTTTGTAACAGCAAAACGCAAGGGGGCAGAGGAAAGGTTTGTTCCCAAGGGTAACATAAAGAATGGGAAGGACAGAACGAGCCCTTGGTTTACCCGAAGGTGTAGGGAGACAAAAGCTAAGTGCTCTAGAGAAATGGAAAAAGTACAGAAGGCAAAGGACTCAGGAAAATAGAGAGATTAGTCGACGAGCCAGAAACGAGTATGCATAGATGAGGGAGGCGCAGCGGCAGTATGAAAATGACATAGCATCGAAAGTCAAGTCTGACCTGAAACTACTCTACAGCTACATCAGGAGGAAGATAAGTCAAGGACCAGGTAATCAGGCTGAGGAAAGAAGGTGGGGAGCTCACAAGAAACGACCAGGAAATATGTGAGGAGCTCAACATGAGATTTCAGGAAGTATTTATAAGTGGAGGCTGAAGGGACACTGGGAAGACAAAACAGTGGGGTACATCAACAAGGGATATTCCAACAAGTGTTGGATGAATTACACACAACTGAGGAGGAGGTGGAGAAGCTCCCGAGTGACCTTGATACCTCAAAGGCGGTGGGACCGGACATCTCTCCGTAGGTCCTTAGAGAGGGACCAGACACTACATATGCCACTAACCAAAATCTTCAACACTTCCCTTGAAACTGGGCAACTACCTGAAGTATGGAAGAAGGCAAATGTAGTCTCCATCTTTAAGAAAGGAGACATAAATGAAGCACTAAATTATAGACTAGTGTCACTGACATGTATAGTATGCAAAGTCTTGGAAAAGATTATCAGGAGGAGAGTGGTGGAGCACCTGGAGCAGAACAAGATTATAAACGACAGTCAGCACGGATTCATGGAAGGCAAATCCTGTGTCACAAACCTACTAGAGTTTTATGACAAGGTAACTGAAGTAAGAAATGAGAGGGAGGGGTGGGTTGATTGCATTTTCTTGGACTGCAAGAAGGCCTTCGACACAGTTCCTCACAAGATGCAAAGTCATGAAGATCGGAGGAGGGCGAAGAGGACCGCAGAGTATAGGCTAGGAGCCCAAAGGCTGCAAACCTCACTCAAGGAGAAAGACCTAGGAGTGAGTATAATGCCGAGTACATCGCCAGAAGCACACATTAACCAGATAACTAACTGCTGCGGCATATGGGCGCTTGGCAAACCTGGGAATAGCGTTCCGGTACCTCAGTAAGGAATCGTTCAAGATTTTATACACTGTGTACGTCAGGCCCATACTGGAGTACGCAGCACCTGTTTGGAACACACCTGGTCAATCACGTCAAGAAATTAGAAAAAGTGCAAAGGTTTGCAACAAGGCTAGTTCCAGAGCTAAGGGGGAATGTCCTATGAAGAAAGGTTAAGGTAAATCGGTCTGACGACACTGGAGGACAGGAGGGTCAGGGGAGACATGATAACGACATACAAAATACTGCGTGGAATAGACAAGGTGGACAGAGACAGCATGTTCCAGAGATGGGACGCAGAAACAAGGGGTCACAATTAGAAGCTAGACTCAGATGAGTCAAAGGGATGTTAGGAAGTATTTCTTCAGTCATAGAGCAGTTAGGAAGTGGAATAGTCTGGCAAGCGATGTAGTGGAGGCAGGAAATATACCTAGTTTTAAGACGAGGTATGATAAAGCTCATTGAGCAGGGAGAGGGAGGACCTAGCAGCTGTCAGTGAAGAGGTGGGGGCCAGGAGCTGAGTCTCGACCCCTGCAACCACAATTAGGCGAGTACACACACTAACACTGGCGAACAGGGGACGCGGGTGCTAGGCGACCACACCACACTCGTACGTCTCACTCACCAAGTGTATCGAACACGGGAAGGTCATGAGAGAGAGAGAAGAGGGGTAGGGTTGGGAAGAGGGAATTAGGGTGAGTGGGGAAGGGAGGGTAGGACGGTAGAAGGAAGAGGGAGAGTAAAAGGGAGAGAGGAATGGTAGAAGAGAGAAGGTAAGAACAGAAAGGAGTGAAAAAGGAGGGACAAGGGCCATAAATACAAACAGACGATGAAACTGGATTGCTACTGTTTTATTCAAAAAGCATTAGACCCACTTAGTTATTCATCACCTTAAAATGTATTCAGTTTCTAACAATCAACTTTCCACTAGCATTATCAACTTCCTACTGTCGTTACTAATTCACTCTCGTACAACAAATTATAATCACAAACTACCGAATAAAACTACCTACAATCTTTTTCTTATTCCACAATCCACGTTCATAATTCGTTCCGTGTCATCAACCGTAAGCGTCGGCATATTTATACAAAAGGGAAAATATCTCCACCATTTATGCCAGAGGTGCAGGGTTCTTAGTCAGATAAGCACCCTGTGAGAGTGGCACCCCTGCAACCCTCCCTCCCAGACGAGGACCCTATCCCTAGACACAAACCACTCAAACCGTACCACCCGTTAGGGTGACCCAGCGTTCATACATAGCAGCATGTGTAGACAACCTAGGATAACCCAAAAAGTCGAACTTATTTCCACTGAAAGGATGATGGCAGTGTTAAACGAATAACAAGGGTGAGGAACAGAATGGAGATTAGTGGGACACGGGAAAGACAGACATCAAGAGGGCTTGGAAGTCCACAACCAGGCTATCTGCAGAGAGAAACTATCTACTTCTACCTAGATTAAGAACTATCGTGCATTACCTAGGTGTACGAGTCAAGAACAGAAAAGCAGTGTGAGGAATGGAGGTGCTCAGTGGGATGGGAAGGAAGAGGAAGTAGGAAATGAAAAGCACTGAACTAGCGTACATTCCACACTTCCATGCACTGTTGTACACACTTCTATAACCCTTGCGGTTCAGCGCTTCTTTTGATTATAATAATAACGTACACGCTTCTATCACGTGTTTACATACTGCGACTTTAAGCTATTATTACTGTAGGTTACTAAAAGTTACTTTCAATAGCAATTAAATAATGCTGAGAGAGAATGTGAATGTGTGTGGGGGCAGGGGAAGGTGGAATATTAAAGACAACCTTGACCACTCCACTAACCACCTCCCCCACCCAACACACAGATCAATTACATTCAATAATTGATCTTGTCTAACCCGACTCTAACACTACATAATCCACTACTTCAAAAATACAAAAAAAAAAAGAATGCAAGAAGAAAATTTTAAATAAAGGGAACTAGAACAAAAGCACAGTAAAGCATAAAGATCACCGTGTCAAGACATGACATGAGCCAGCAACCATTCCTACCAATAAATTCATCCATTATTAACCCCCACTATCAACACTGCCACCACCGCCATTACCACAACTCACTCAACATGACGGATTGCACCACGCGCAATACAATCAGACCATCAAATTAATTCTTACATCTCTCTCTCTCTCTCTCCACCCTTCCTTACCTCATCCAGAACAACAAATATTACAACAAAGTGTTGTAACTAGAGGACCACTCCTAACGACATGAAGGTCACTTGACAATCAACTATTGTATATACGAAGTAGAAAAGCCCCAGAAAGTGATCACAGGTGTCATATGACTCCACAAGTGATTTATGACACCTATAATACTCCACGAGTGTCGTCGCACCAAACTTATTACACTGCTCGTCTACAAATGTTTTCTCTGGTAAAATTACCGATGAAATATTAGGTAAATGCACACAGATGCAACTAACGTGACATTTTATTGTGGCAACCTCTTGCTTTCCATTTACCTAACATTGTTTCCTCTACCCGTCGAGTCACCTAAACAGGTTTTTCTACAAGAGGAGTCGCTCAGTTCCTTTTATTATTATTTAGCAACAGTGAATACACAAGGCATGTGTTGCTACCCTATTTATCTAATAATTATATACTGAGAGCAAAAGCAAGCTGTTTCCCTGTCATATTCCATCATAAACTATGGATTTCATTCCTACGTAATGTTAAAATCTGACAGCCTGAGCTGGGAGACTTCAGTAGGGATATATCGTCAGTACTCCCTTACAGGTGCAGCAGCTACTCGAGTTGAAAAAGTTTCGATGCTGGAATTACAATTACTTGGGAATTATCACCTACAAGAATGTTCTATCCTACACACAAGAAAAATAATTTTTTTTATGAAGATGTCTCCATCAGAGAGAGATCAGAGTTTATTTATTCTTAGAATGACTCGAGTCTGGAATTTTGTTCGTACAGCATAAGGACATGAACGAAATAAGTCATGACCAAATGAAATCGCTGGCCCACACTCGACTCCAATTTCATTCTATTTCCCGTTTGTATGTCTCTTAACAATCAAGAGTTTTCAAAGAGGTTGATGTAGGTAACAAGCTCTTAACTTGTAAATAGAGTTAGGAATCCTTAACCTAACCTTGTAAAACCCTTGTATGAGAGAGAGAGAGAGAGAGAGAGAGAGAGAGAGAGAGAGAGAGAGAGAGAGAGAGAGAGAGAGAGAGAGAGAGAGAGAGAGAGAGAGAGAGAGAGAGAGAGAGAGAGAGAGAGAGAGAAATGCGGGAGTAGAAATATTCTTAGAACATTTATTGAAGTGAAGATCAATGTTTCAGTGACAAATCAATCGCCACCATCAAGAATTATTGCTAAAACATGACAACAATGTAATAGTAACAATTCTATATAAACGGCAGTGGAAATGTCTACAGTATATCAATCCTCTTTTGAGTTACATAGTGAGAACAACTATAGTATGCATCTATCGCACTATGTATGGGTTGCTCGGTAGAAACACCTGCAGTGTTGGCCTATTCTATTCTATAATATTCTAGGAATGTTAATTGTGTACAGTTATCATGTTTTATATATGATTCATTTTGGGAATGTCCGCAGTATGTAAATTACATAATGGGAATGTCTTCAGTGTACGTGGTTACCCTATTCTATACGAGGTAGTGTGGGAACAATTGCTAGCCGTGTTTTCCCGACATATACCATCAAAAAGGGGTGATCGGGAGGAAAGATGAGGGATGAGTAAAGCTCAGGAGTAAAAAATGGAAAGTAATATACGAGGAAGACGGTAAAGGTAAGAGATGGTAAAGTGTGAGAAAGATATGCTTGATAATGAATAGATGAACTGAGAAAGACAGAGGAAAGGGTACGTAGAGGTCTATTATTATGGGGAGCGCTAAACTCGTAGGGATTATACAGCGCCTGTGAGGGGAGGGATGAAAGGCATTCAGGCTAACTTCATGAAAACTGGAGCACAGATCCAATTCCCTAGATCAAGAGCCCCTCACCAGGGTCAAGGAGCGTCCCTTGAGGGGGGGGGGAGATATGTAGAGGAATGGAATAATGGAAAGAAGAAAGGAACAAATATGGAAAGAGCAGAAGAATGGGAAGAGTCCATATTACCAGTTCCAGCTAAGTATTCTTCAGTTATACAAGTTTAGACAATGCTTCACATCTTTCAGACTAGAGCACTTTTGAATTTAGATTATTTGTGGTAACTGGTATGTCAAACTGCCTGTCACTATTAAATCTGCTTCTTTAATACGGCAAACTCTGCCACTAAAGTCCTACAAGGTGCCAAAGTAATCCATGAACCTGACATTAGAAACATACTTTTCCTCGACTGTCAAGGGCAGTGTCAATGCTTTACACACTGGCCTTCCAATATATAAGCCAGAATAGGGTAACAGTTTACGACACCTACTTGGCCAATTTCGTCCATTAACTATAGGTTCAACTCTAAAATATTAAGTTGGTTTTGTAATTTGGATGTTATTTTGTTGAGCCAATGGTAAATTACGTAACCAACCCTAACAACATGCACCTAACAAAAACTAAAATTAGCAACAGTCTGGTTCATCTTCGTTTACATTCGGCTGGCACATGACAACTCTATACTAAGTGTTGACTGGCTCAGACATGTGGTTCAACCGAAATTAATAAGAGCATAATCAGGGAAACACTGCAGTTGGATTAATGGCCCATGTTAGATATGTCCAATTCACGCCCAATGCACTCACTCGCGTTTGCCTGTTTCAGAGCAAAAAAAACTCACAAGTTTGCTCAAGACCAACTCATCTTAACCGCCAAACAGCACACAACATATACATATATAATAACATATGAACATAATGAAAGAACACTGCAGTGAGCCTATTAGCACATGCTAAGCAAGTTTAACTCTTACCCAACTACACCTACACATATACCTATCCAACCTATATTTCAAGCTGCCCAAACTTCTCACCCCACTGCCCCCACCTGGGAGTTTATTTCTCTCATGTACAACTCTGTCAAACCAGTCCAATAAAATCTAGCAGGACTATGACTCAGCAAGTCAACTGCATAGGGGTGTGATAAAATTATCACTGCAGAGGACCATGTCTTCTGCATCACACTGTATCTGATCTGTTTACACCATTGATGAAGTGGACCAAGTCCTCTTCGTTTCAGGTTTGTCCAGTTCAGGCTTCGTCCATGATCTTTATTTTCACTGTCCCTAAGAAGTGGGGCCAGTGACTCAGCCCACATCAGTCTGTTATTGTCTGCACATATCCTCACATACTATCATCATTTGATCTCCAATTTGCTCTGGATATACAGTGTTACCACTGCTTAATAAGGTTCCTGTACAAAGTTATTAATAATGGCATCTAAGGCAAGTGCAGGTACCATAAAGTGTGTGAACCTGAGCCTTCACCTTAGAATTAATAAGGAAGATGAAGTCCGGTGTTTAAGAAAACGGTGTCTCCCACACCATCTAGTACATCTCCCTCACCATCTACAATGTTACTGCTGCAGTTTTACAGTTCCTCTGACTCAGAATAAAAGTTATTCTGAGTCAACACAAGACAACACAGTAATCCATCTGTAAGCTCATCTATCCACCAGCAAAGGCAAGAAAAGCAACTGGACTCTATTGTAATTTATTGTAGTCTATTAATGCAATGGACTAGCTCTACTGTATTGAGATTATGTCCATGTCATCCGTTGCAACAGATGACATGGACAGTCTCAATACAGTGGAGTTATAATCACACCTTCCCATTAATTCTATGTCTTTCCCTAGTGTAAATTCAGTGCCTTCAGCCTATCTTCATAGGAAAGGTTTTTGATACACGAGATCAACTTCATCCTTTGCTGTATGTATATTTTCCAGTACATTTGTGTCCTTTCTGTAATATGGAGACCAGAACTGAGCAGCATTATCTAAATGAAGCCTTACCAAAGATATCTATACTCTTTGATATGAAGCCATGAATCCTATTAGCTTGACTGCAAACACTTATGCACTGCTATCTTGGCTTAAAATTTTTGCTAATCAGAACGCAAAAAATTTTCTCAGTTTGACTAAATTCTACATTATTTAGCTTACTAGCACCATAGTTTTTTTTTTCTTTTCCTAGGATTAGAATCTTAGATTTGTCAGCATCGAACTGCAGCTCCCACTTCTCTGACCACATCAACCTATCCAGGTCATCTTGTAGCTTTCTAGTGTCTATCAGAAATTATCCAATGGCTTATTTTAGTATCATTGACAAACTTACTTTAATTGCTATTTATCCTCTAATTTATCTCTTATATGAAGATTATCAACAAGTGTTCCATTATTGACCCCTGTGGCTCACCACTTGTAATGGGCCCCTGTTCTGATTTCTCCCTTTGTCTGTGGAGACAAAGAACTTTGTCCTTGGAAGCAAAGAGGGGAATGTATGAGAGTATAGTTTTGCCAACGCTCTTATATGGGTGTGAAGCATGGGTGATGAATGTGGGCAGTGGAGATTCATGTCTGAGGGCAATGTGTGGTGTGAACATAATGCAGAGAATTTGTAGTTTGGAAG
>NC_091328.1:20304008-20371508 GCF_038502225.1 Cherax quadricarinatus
TTGGGGGGTCTGAAACAGACTAATCTAATTTACATTATTCCTTATAGGAACAAATTCGTTCGGTAACGGCACTCGAACAGCCTTTTGGAACGAATTATGGCCGAAACTCAGGGTACCACTGTATATATATATATAATATATATATATATGTATATATATATGTATATATATATATATATATATATATATATATATATGTATATATATATGTATATATATATATGTATATATGTATATATATATGTATATATATATGTATATATATATATGTATATATATATGTAGGTAGTAGGTTGGTAGACAGCAACCACCCAGGGAAGTACTACCGTCCTGCCAGATGACTGTGAAACAAAAACCTGTAACTGTTTTGCATGATGGTAGGATTGCTGGTTTCTTTTCTGTCTCATAAACACGCTAAGATAACAGGGATATCTTGCTACTCCTACTTACACTTTGGTCACACTTCACAGACACGCACATGCATATATATATATACATACATCTAGGTTTTTCTCCTTTTTCTAAATAGCTCTTGTTCTTTTTATTTCTTCTATTGTCCATGGGGAAGTGGAAAAGAATCTTTCCTCCGTAAGCCATGCGTGTCGTATGAGGCGACTAAAATGCCGGGAGCAATGGGCTAGTAACCCCTTCTCCTGTATACAATTACTAAAAAAGAGAAGAAGAAAAACTTTATAAAACTGGGTTGCTTAAATGTGCGTGGATGTAGTGCGGATGACAAGAAACAGATGATTGCTGATGTTATGAATGAAAAGAAGTTGGATGTCCTGGCCCTAAGCGAAACAAAGCTGAAGGGGGTAGGAGAGTTTCAGTGGGGGGAAATAAATGGGATTAAATCTGGAGTATCTGAGAGAGTTAGAGCAAAGGAAGGGGTAGCAGTAATGTTAAATGATCAGTTATGGAAGGAGAAAAGAGAATATGAATGTGTAAATTCAAGAATTATGTGGATTAAAGTAAAGGTTGGATGCGAGAAGTGGGTCATAATAAGCGTGTATGCACCTGGAGAAGAGAGGAATGCAGAGGAGAGAGAGAGATTTTGGGAGATGTTAAGTGAATGTATAGGAGCCTTTGAACCAAGTGAGAGAGTAATTGTGGTAGGGGACTTGAATGCTAAAGTAGGAGAAACTTTTAGAGAGGGTGTGGTAGGTAAGTTTGGGGTGCCAGGTGTAAATGATAATGGGAGCCCTTTGATTGAACTTTGTATAGAAAGGGGTTTAGTTATAGGTAATACATATTTTAAGAAAAAGAGGATAAATAAGTATACACGATATGATGTAGGGCGAAATGACAGTAGTTTGTTGGATTATGTATTGGTAGATAAAAGACTGTTGAGTAGACTTCAGGATGTACATGTTTATAGAGGGGCCACAGATATATCAGATCACTTTCTAGTTGTAGCTACACTGAGAGTAAAAGGTAGATGGGATACAAGGAGAATAGAAGCATCAGGGAAGAGAGAGGTGAAGGTTTATAAACTAAAAGAGGAGGCAGTTAGGGTAAGATATAAACAGCTATTGGAGGATAGATGGGCTAATGAGAGCATAGGCAATGGGGTCGAAGAGGTATGGGGTAGGTTTAAAAATGTAGTGTTAGAGTGTTCAGCAGAAGTTTGTGGTTACAGGAAAGTGGGTGCAGGAGGGAAGAGGAGCGATTGGTGGAATGATGATGTAAAGAGAGTAGTAAGGGAGAAAAAGTTAGCATATGAGAAGTTTTTACAAAGTAGAAGTGATGCAAGGAGGGAAGAGTATATGGAGAAAAAGAGAGAAGTTAAGAGAGTGGTGAAGCAATGTAAAAAGAGAGCAAATGAGAGAGTGGGTGAGATGTTATCAACAAATTTTGTTGAAAATAAGAAAAAGTTTTGGAGTGAGATTAACAAGTTAAGAAAGCCTAGAGAACAAATGGATTTGTCAGTTAAAAATAGGAGAGGAGAGTTATTAAATGGAGAGTTAGAGGTATTGGGAAGATGGAAGGAATATTTTGAGGAATTGTTAAATGTTGATGAAGATAGGGAAGCTGTGATTTCGTGTATAGGGCAAGGAGGAATAACATCTTGTAGGAGTGAGGAAGAGCCAGTTGTGAGTGTGGGGGAAGTTCGTGAGGCAGTAGGTAAAATGAAAGGGGGTAAGGCAGCCGGGATTGATGGGATAAAGATAGAAATGTTAAAAGCAGGTGGGGATATAGTTTTGGAGTGGTTGGTGCAATTATTTAATAAATGTATGGAAGAGGGTAAGGTACCTAGGGATTGGCAGAGAGCATGCATAGTTCCTTTGTATAAAGGCAAAGGGGATAAAAGAGAGTGCAAAAATTATAGGGGGATAAGTCTGTTGAGTGTACCTGGTAAAGTGTATGGTAGAGTTATAATTGAAAGAATTAAGAGTAAGACGGAGAATAGGATAGCAGATGAACAAGGAGGCTTTAGGAAAGGTAGGGGGTGTGTGGACCAGGTGTTTACAGTGAAACATATAAGTGAACAGTATTTAGATAAGGCTAAAGAGGTCTTTGTGGCATTTATGGATTTGGAAAAGGCGTATGACAGGGTGGATAGGGGGGCAATGTGGCAGATGTTGCAAGTGTATGGTGTAGGAGGTAGGTTACTGAAAGCAGTGAAGAGTTTTTATGAGGATAGTGAGGCTCAAGTTAGAGTATGTAGGAAAGAGGGAAATTTTTTCCCAGTAAAAGTAGGCCTTAGACAAGGATGTGTGATGTCACCGTGGTTGTTTAATATATTTATAGATGAGGTTGTAAGAGAAGTAAATGCGAGGGTCTTGGCAAGAGGCGTGGAGTTAAAAGATAAAGAATCACACACAAAGTGGGAGTTGTCACAGCTGCTCTTTGCTGATGACACTGTGCTCTTGGGAGATTCTGAAGAGAAGTTGCAGAGATTGGTGGATGAATTTGGTAGGGTGTGCAAAAGAAGAAAATTAAAGGTGAATACAGGAAAGAGTAAGGTTATGAGGATAACAAAAAGATTAGGTGATGAAAGATTGAATATCAGATTGGAGGGAGAGAGTATGGAGGAGGTGAACGTATTCAGATATTTGGGAGTGGACGTGTCAGCGGATGGGTCTATGAAAGATGAGGTGAATCATAGAATTGATGAGGGAAAAAGAGTGAGTGGTGCACTTAGGAGTCTGTGGAGACAAAGAACTTTGTCCTTGGAGGCAAAGAGGGGAATGTATGAGAGTATAGTTTTACCAACGCTCTTATATGGGTGTGAAGCGTGGGTGATGAATGTTGCAGCGAGGAGAAGGCTGGAGGCAGTGGAGATGTCATGTCTGAGGGCAATGTGTGGTGTGAATATAATGCAGAGAATTCGTAGTTTGGAAGTTAGGAGGAGGTGCGGGATTACCAAAACTGTTGTCCAGAGGGCTGAGGAAGGGTTGTTGAGGTGGTTCGGACATGTAGAGAGAATGGAGCGAAACAGAATGACTTCAAGAGTGTATCAGTCTGTAGTGGAAGGAAGGCGGGGTAGGGGTCGGCCTAGGAAAGGTTGGAGAGAGGGGGTAAAGGAGGTTTTGTGTGCGAGGGGCTTGGACTTCCAGCAGGCATGCGTGAGCGTGTTTGATAGGAGTGAATGGAGACAAATGGTTTTTAATACTTGACGTGCTGTTGGAGTGTGAGCAAAGTAACATTTATGAAGGGGTTCAGGGAAACCGGCAGGCCGGACTTGAGTCCTGGAGATGGGAAGTACAGTGCCTGCACTCTGAAGGAGGGGTGTTAATGTTGCAGTTTAAAAACTGTAGTGTAAAGCACCCTTCTGGCAAGACAGTGATGGAGTGAATGATGGTGAAAGTTTTTCTTTTTCGGGCCACCCTGCCTTGGTGGGAATCGGCCGGTGTGATAATAAAAAAAATAAAATAATATATATATATATATATATATATATATATATATATATATATATATATATATATACAGTGGACCCCCGGTTAACGATATTTTTTCACTCCAGAAGTATGTTCAGGTGCCAGTACTGACCGAATTTGTTCCCATAAGAAATATTGTGAAGTAGATTAGTCCATTTCAGACCCCCAAACATACACGTACAAACGCACTTACATAAATACACTTACATAATTGGTCGCATTCGGAGGTAATCGTTATGCGGGGGTCCACTGTATATATATATATATATATATATATATATATATATATACAGTGGAACCTCAAATATTGAACTTTCTTCGGTCCAGAAGGCTGTTCGTGTGCCTTTACCGAATGAATTTATTCCCATGAGGAATAATGTAAATTAGGTTAGTCCATTTCAGACCCTTAAAAATACACTTATAAAAGCACTTACAAAAATACACTTACATAATTGGTGTATAATATATATATATATATATATATATATATATACATATATATATATATATATATATATATATATATATATATATATACAGTGGACCCCCGGTTAACGAACTTTTTTCATTCCAGTAGTATGTTCAGGTGCCAGTACTGACCGAATTTTTTCCCATAAGGAATATTGTGAAGTAGATTAGTCCATTTCAGACCCCCAAACATACACGTACAAACGCACTCACATAAATACACTTACATAATAGGTCGCATTTGGAGGTGATCGTTAAGCGGGGGTCCACTGTATGTATATATATATATATATATATATATATATATATATATATACAGTGGACCCCCGGTTAACGATATTTTTTCACTCCAGAAGTATGTTCAGGTGCCAGTACCGACCGAATTTGTTCCCATAAGAAATATTGTGAAGTAGATTAGTCCATTTCAGACCCCCAAACATACACGTACAAACGCACTTACATAAATACACTTACATAATTGGTCACATTCGGAGGTAATCGTTATGCGGGGGTCCACTGTATATATATACATACATACAGTGGAACCTCAAAAATCGAACTGCTCCCAACTCAACCAATTATGTAAGTGTATTTTTGTAATTGCTTTTATAAGTGTATTTTTGAGGGTCTTAAATGGTCTAATGTAATTTACATTATTCCTGATGGGAATAAATTCGTTCGGTAGTGGCACTCGAACAGCCTTCTGGACCGAAGAAAATTCGATATTTGAGGTTCCACTGTGTGTGTATATATATGTGTATATATATATATATATATATATATATATATATATATATATATATATATATATATATATATATATATATATATATATATATATTATATAATGTATGTATATGTAATATACATACATATATATGTAGCCCTCCTCACTTAATGACGGAGATGCATACATATACGTACATACATATACACATACATACATATACACGTAGCCCCTCCTCACTTAATGACAGAGATGCATTCCTAAGTCCTCGTTGGTAAACGAATTCGTCGCTCAGCGAGAAGCATACTATAATGGTATTGGGTTTGAGTCAACCATCTTTGATATTGTTTTAATGTCACCATTGCACTATTTATAACATTTCTGGTATAATATTTTTAAATGTTTATACAGTAGTACTGCATATTGACAAATAGAATAGAGGAAATCAGCTCTAATATACATTATTTAGGTATGAATACTGTTCAGAGAGCCCATCGTAAGTCCGAGGTGTCGATAAACGAGTACGTCACTAAGTGAGGAGAGGCTATGTTGTAATAAACAGAATAGAGGAAACTGGCTCTAATATACATTATTTAGGTACACATACTGGTCAGAGAGCCCATCGTAAGTTTGAGTTTTTGGTAAATGAGTACATCGCTATCGCTAAGCGAGGAGAGGCTGGCTGGCTGTATGTATATGTACATGTATATGTATATGTATATGTATATATATATATATATATATATATATATATATATATAATATATATATACAGTGGACCCCCAGTTAACGATATTTTTTCACTCCAGAAGTATGTTCAGGTGCCAGTACTGACCGAATTTGTTCCCATAAGGAATATTGTGAAGTAGATTAGTCCATTTCAGACCCCCAAACATACACGTACAAACACACTTACATAAATACACTTACATAATTGGTCGCATTCGGAGGTGATCGTTATGCGGGGGTCCACTGTGTGTATATATATGTATGTATATATATATATATATATATATATAATATATATATATATACACACAAACACACACACACACACACACAGTGCCCAATAGGTAAAACTGGTCAAATAACAAGAACTCATTTAAAATTAAAGTCCTTTCTAAAATTTTCTCTTATATGTTTGAAGATATATTTTTTCAGTTATGTTAAAGTTAAAATTAATAATTTTGTAGCAAAAATAACCTTAGAAAACTTACCTAACCTTATTATAACAAGAGCAGATTAATTTAGCCTAATCCAACTAAAATATTTTAGACAAGTTTACAATAATTTAATAATAAGCAGACAATTAAATATTTTTTTTTCATTAGGTTCAGAACGATTTTTGTGAAATTAGTGCATACACAAATTTTCATTTACCTTATTCAGCAAGAAGAGCATTGTTATTTAAGCCAAAATCACAAGTTTTACCTATTTGGTATGACATATATATATGTATATGCTAATGATACTGTGCTTGTGGGAGATTCTAAAGAAAAGTTGCAAAGGTTAGTGGACGAGTTTGAGATGGTATGTAAAGGACGAAAGTTGAAAGTGAACATAGATAACAGTAAGGTGATGAGAGTATCAAACAATTTAGATAAAGAAAAATCAGATATAACATTGGAGGAAAGGAGTATGGAAGAAGTGAATGTGTTCAGATATTTGGGAGGTGACTTTGTCAGCAGATGGGTTTATGAAGTGTGAGGTTAACCATAACATTCATGAAGGAAAAAAGACGAGCGGTGCTTTGAGGTGTATCTGTGGAGAGAAAAACGTTATCCATGGAGGAAAAGAAATTAATGTATGAGAGTACAGTGGTACCAACACTCTCATATGGGCGTGAAGCATGGGTTGTAAATGTTGCAGCAAGGAGGAGGCAGTAGGCAGTGGAGATGTCATGTCTAGGGGCAATGTGTGTTGTAAATATTATGCACAGAATTTGTAGTGTGGAAATTAGGAAGAGGTGTGGAGTTACTAAAAGTATTAGTCAGAGGGCTGAAGATGGGTTGTTGAGGTGCTTTGGTCATTTAGAGAGGACAGAACAGAGTAGAATGACTTCGAGAGTGTATAAATCTGTACTGGAAGGAAGGCGGGGTAGGGGTCACCCTAGGAAAGGTTGGAGGGAGGGGGTAAAGGAGGTTTTGAGAGCGAGAGGCTTGGACTTTCAGCAAGCGTGTGTGCGAGTGTGTTAGATAGTGAACGGAAACAAACGGTTTTTGGGACCTGATGAGCTGTTAGAGTTTGAGCAGGGTAATATTTTGTGAAAGGATTCAAGGAGACCAGTTAGCCAGACTTGAGTCCTGGAGGTGGGAAGTACAATGCCTGCACTTTAAAGGAGAGGTTTGGGATACTGGCAGGTTGGAGGGACATTTAACCGTTATATCTGAGCGCCTATGCAAAGACAGTGATTATGTATGAATGATGGTAAAAGTGTTGAACAATGATGAAATTTTTTTTTTCTTTCTTTTTGGGTCACCCTTCGTCGGTGGGAAATGGCAGTGCTAATAAATAAAATTATATATATAATATATATATATTTTTTTTTTTTTATTATCACACTGGCCGATTCCCACCAAGGCAGGGTGGCCCGAAAAAGAAAAACTTTCACCATCATTCACTCCATCACTGTCTTGCCAGAAGGGTGCTTTACACTACAGTTTTTAAACTGCAACATTAGCACCCCTCCTTCAGAGTGCAGGCACTGTACTAACTATATATATATATATATATATATATATATATATATATATATATATATATATATATATATATATATATATATATATATACACACAGTGAAACATATAAGTGAACAGTATTTAGATAAGGCTAAAGAGGTCTTTGTGGCATTTATGGATTTGGAAAAGGCGTATGACAGGGTGGATAGGGGGGCAATGTGGCAGATGTTGCAAGTGTATGGTGTAGGAGGTAGGTTACTGAAAGCAGTGAAGAGTTTTTACGAGGATAGTGAGGCTCAAGTTAGAGTATGTAGGAAAGAGGGAAATTTTTTCCCAGTAAAAGTAGGCCTTAGACAAGGATGTGTGATGTCACCGTGGTTGTTTAATATATTTATAGATGGGGTTGTAAGAGAAGTAAATGCGAGGGTCTTGGCAAGAGGCGTGGAGTTAAAAGATAAAGAATCACACACAAAGTGGGAGTTGTCACAGCTGCTCTTTGCTGATGACACTGTGCTCTTGGGAGATTCTGAAGAGAAGTTGCAGAGATTGGTGGATGAATTTGGTAGTGTGTGCAAAAGAAGAAAATTAAAGGTGAATACAGGAAAGAGTAAGGTTATGAGGATAACAAAAAGATTAGGTGATGAAAGATTGAATATCAGATTGGAGGGAGAGAGTATGGAGGAGGTGAATGTATTCAGATATTTGGGAGTGGACGTGTCAGCGGATGGGTCTATGAAAGACGAGGTGAATCATAGAATTGATGAGGGGAAAAGAGTGAGTGGTGCACTTAGGAGTCTGTGGAGACAAAGAACTTTGTCCTTGGAGGCAAAGAGGGGAATGTACGAGAGTATAGTTTTACCAACGCTCTTATATGGGTGTGAAGCATGGGTGATGAATGTTGCAGCGAGGAGAAGGCTGGAGGCAGTGGAGATGTCATGTCTGAGGGCAATGTGTGGTGTGAATATAATGCAGAGAATTCGTAGTTTGGAAGTTAGGAGGAGGTGCGGGATTACCAAAACTGTTGTCCAGAGGGCTGAGGAAGGGTTGTTGAGGTGGTTCGGACATGTAGAGAAAATGGAGCGAAACAGAATGACTTCAAGAGTGTATCAGTCTGTAGTGGAAGGAAGGCGGGGTAGGGGTCGGCCTAGGAAAGGTTGGAGAGAGGGGGTAAAGGAGGTTTTGTGTGCGAGGGGCTTGGACTTCCAGCAGGCATGCGTGAGCATGTTTGATAGGAGTGAATGGAGACAAATGGTTTTTAATACTTGACGTGCTGTTGGAGTGTGAGCAAAGTAACATTTATGAAGGGGTTCAGGGAAACCGGCAGGCCGGACTTGAGTCCTGGAGATGGGAAGTACAGTGCCTGCACTCTGAAGGAGGGGTGTTAATGTTGCAGTTTAAAAATGTAGTGTAAAGCACCCTTCTGGCAAGACAGTGATGGAGTGAATGATGGTGAAAGTTTTTCTTTTTTGGGCCACCCTGCCTTGGTGGGAATCGGCCAGTGTGATAATAATAAAAAAAATATATATAATATAAACTGGTTGGGACACAAGTGACAGTGAATGAGTTTTCTGTGTTGGATCATCCTGCCTTCATGAAAAATGAAAAATGTTATACTACGAGTATCAGTTTAATCTCATTTTGTAACTGTAGTAAATTATAAATCTTGGCAGGGCAACCTCAAAAATTTACATGTTATCCGGAAAAGGCACAGTTTTTCTCAAATATTTTATGGCCACTTTTCAAATTACCAATATTAGCAGAGATAGGCACTAGTTTCGGTGACTTAATAAAATATAACTACAATATGTAACAAGGTAATTTAGGTTTATGTCAGGTTTGGGTGATGCTAGGTTATATCAGATTAGTGCTTGCCAATATTTTAACTAAATTGATGCACAGAAATCTTTGTTAATAGGAAAAAACAAGAGATTTCTGACCCACCATTTACTTGGTAACATCGGAGAGATCACTGGTATTCTATTGTCTATCACTGCTAAACCCATAAAACAGAGCACAGTTATGATTAAGATTCATCAAATTTACTATGGTTACAGGTATTATTACAAATATTTTACATATAAAAATAATCTAGTGATATAAGCATGTAAAAGGAGGAAATTTTAGCCTTACTGCTCCCTGACTATATAATACAAAATTACTCACAATACATTTTGCCCAACTTTATTATTCTAATTGTGAAATAAATAAATAAATTTATGTAAATTTATATATATATATATATATATATATATATATAAGTTAATTCTAGCGTAATATAAAATTTACAAATTATCTTGTCAAATTTGTTGCCGAGGCTAAATTACTTAGTAAAACTGCAGACATATTTATCTCGTGAAGAACATTATTTAATCACAAGAAAGTTCTTCTCGTATAATACCTTAAATGTGTCCCTTAAAAAAACATTCCTGCTTACTATACTACGTCAATTTCAGTCTGCTGGCCAGCAAGATTCAACATTACTTGGTATTTCCTCGCCTCCTCTCTCTATCATCACATTCTACTTACCCCGTTCGCTCCCACTGGTTCTAGTCGGTGTTCACATGCACGAAAATAATATCCCTGGCGTTTTTAATTCATGTTCATTGGTAAAAAGAGAGAAGGGAGAGGTAGACGATACACCACAAGACACACATCACCACTCACTGCTGCAGACCATTGTTGTTCTGGCGTAGTTGATGCTCTCTCCACCACGCGGCACCACCATACAATACCACCACTACCATAACTAGTAAAGTAGGTGCCAGTAAGTTTATTCAGGTATACACAAATACAGATACATAGAATTATCATACATAGCAGCATATGTGTAGAGAATCTAGGATAACCCAAAAAAGTCAGAATGACTTATTTCCATTGGGGACCACTATTATAACTAGTAAAGTATCACCACCACCACTACTGTAACTAGTAAAGTGCCACTACCACTACTATAACTAGTACACCACCACTACTGTAACTAGTAAAGTGCCACTACCACTAGTATAACTAGTAAAGTGCCACCACCACTACTGTAACTAGTAAAGTGCCACCACCACTACTGTAACTAGTAAAGTAAATGCCACCACCACTACTGTAACTAGTGAAGTAAATGCCACCACCACTACTATAATTAGTAAAGTACCACCACCATTACTGTAACTAGTAAATTAAATGCCACCACTACTATAACTAGTAAAGTGCCACCACCACTACTGTAACTAGTAAATGCCACCACCACTGCTACAACTAGTAAAGTAAATGCCACCACCTTTACTATAACTAGTAAAGTGCCACCACCACTACTATAACTAGTAAAGTAGATGCCATCATACAACACCACCACTACTATAACTAGTAAAGTAGATGCCATCATACAACACCACCACTACTATAACTAGTAAAGTAGATGCCATCATACAACACCACCACTGCTATAATAAAGTGCACAACCACTACTATAACTAATAAAGTAGGTGCCACCACCACTATTATAACTAGTAAAGTGTCACCACCACTACTATATCTAGTAAAGTAGGTGCCACCATACAACGTCCAAGGGACCCCTGAAACCCCGTCGGCATCTGAAAATCACTTGCTGTCATTGTTGTACATAGCAACCAAATAAGATACAGGCATGAATTAATTATTCAGCGTTTTATGTTTTAAGGCCTGAGGAATGATTTTTCCCACTCGCTTTATCACTAAATGTACCTGAATCACATAAAAGTTGTTGTAACCGTTAAAAAAAATCGAAAAATAATATGATAATCAATATCTCTGTCTTATCCACATGCATACAGACATAGATGCACGACCCTTCTTAAGACGTACAGCAGAGGGAATTATGCAAGATCATTGTTAATCTATAGTCCAACAGAAAAAGAAGTAGTAATTATATTAGCAACTAAAACAGTCATAACTGAAGACATAAGAGAACGTTTCTGAAAGTTGAAGAGTTTTGCACAAATATTTGCAAAGAATTGTTCATTTTAGCCCCTTCTTGTTATACTCCAAAATTGGCTACATACATGACTTACGACAACCACACTTTACCAGCTCCTAGCACACTGCTGCAACTTATAGGAAGGTAATCCATTGTGAAACAAGCATTCCTGCAACTCATTTTAAACCAAGCAGGCAGGTATCTGATTCTCTAAATGGATCATGGATAGATACCCAAATTCTGGCCTGGTAGAGAGCCTTTTGATAGCGGTGGTACAGAGCATTCAGAGTCGGTGGGTCACTAAAGTGGTGGGTCTCCTCCGCAGACCTGAATGGTGAAATGCTCAGAGGAATTAAAAAGTTGACTTTCATCTTAATTCCATTAAAGAGTTGGAAGGAACCCATAGCCTCAATGACATCATCAGGGCACTTCTGCAAGGCTTTGCAACAAAAGCGCTTTGAACGGCCTCTCAGGTCTGAAACTAGTAATAATGGTAGTGTTAGGTAAACAGTCACAGATGCTACTAATGAGGTTAGAAATGTGCTGTAGAAGTGAGGGATTTTTCCGAGATCAAAACGTTGCCGCAATAAAATGTCATTGGTTGCATCTGTGCCCTTTTACCTAACACCTGCATGACTTGTGGGTTTAGTGCATAGTCATGATAATAATAATAATTATAAATTTTCCTAAATGGTCAGAAGCTGAATCACAGCCAGTGGTGACCGCAGCAAAGAGAGGGAGGGCAGTACACAGTACATAGTTTTCTTCCTAAAGTTTCAATAATGTCCCTGATGTACATAATGCATTGATGCCTCTCAGTGTCTTTGCTGAGAAATACTTCACAGTTGATAACAGTTGTGGCTTCAGAGAAAAGAAAACAGTGAGTAAGAATGAATGATTACATCAGAGTCGGAGGTCCTCACCAAAATGTTTGAATGACCACATGTACTCAGAGCCTAAAGAATGTGCAGCACGAATGTAAAATTCTTCATCCATGTCTTGGCCTGGTCCCCAGTGCTTGACTGTCTTCTCATCAGCACTGGGGATGTATAGATAGATCACCCATCGGTCTCCAAGGCACTGAAAGATTTTTGTTGTACTTAAGGAACTCTGACATTTTCCTGGTATTTTCATCATCAGGCCAACTTTCAGACGCACTCCTGCTCCTGGTAATGATCTGATTCCATCCTCGAAAGATTGTCTATGAGCGTCCCAAAGAATATAAAAAGAGCAGATCTTCCTAAGCTCCATTTGAATGTGCTTCCAGAAAGACGTATCTTCGTAGTTAGTAATTATTATTATTATTATAATCAAGGGGGAAGCGCTAAACCCGGAGGATTATACAGCGCCTGGGGGGGGGGGATGTGGAAGGCATTCAGGCTTAATTCGGGGAACTGGAGCTCAGATCCAATTCCCTAAATCAAGAGCCCCTCACCAACATCAAGGAACCTTCCTTGAGGGGCGTAGTTAGTAAGAGTTGGCATATTACCTCGGGGAACCAGGTGTTACATAATCATGAACTGGCGGGAAATATAAGTAACTTGAACCTGCAATGATTAAAGGTTTATGAAATGATAATCTACGGGCATATGCTTTAAAGACTAACAGGAACTTATAATGAGGCGAAGTAAACTTAGTGGAGTGTGGACGTGTGCTGATCAGATCTTTATCTTCCCTGTTTTCATTAATATTACAAGTGATTACAACCACAGTTTATGAACTATAGTAATTGTCTAGAGGCATTATCACTCCACTTGTTCTTGGCATTTTGAATTTAGAATATGTTCGGAAACTTAATTTAATATCGAAAGAATTACATATCTTTCAGTGTAGCCGACTTCGTTGGAAGACACACTGATCACTGTCCTAGTTCAACCATTTTATTTATTATTTTAATTACAGGGAAGCGCTAAACCTGTAGGGTTATACAGCGCATGTGGGGGGATGGAAGGTATTCAGGATCAATTCAGGGAACTGGAGCACAGATCCAATTCCCTAGATCAAGAGCCCCTCCCAGCATCAAGGAACCTCCCTTGAGGAGCCTAGTTCAACCAGTCCTTGATGGATACCAGGTATACGTGTTAGTTTATTGGGTTCAATAACTACACTGGTCAGACGAATAGCGTTACTAAGCATAGTCCCACCACAAAAAGAGTGAGTGTTTTAAATGTTGAAATTCATAATTATGTACGAGAATATACTGAATTTTAGAGTTTAATGTAACAGTGTCTTTCTTCTTATTTTAACACGCCGGCGGCCGTCTTCCACAGAGGCAGGGCGACCTGAAGATTATTATTATAATCAAGGGGGAAGCGCTAAACCCGGAGGATTATACAGCGCCTGGGGGGGGAAGTGGAAGGCATTCAGGCTTAATTTGGGGAACTGGAGCACAGATCCAATTCCCTAAATCAAGAGCCCCTCACCAACATCAAGGAACCTTCCTTGAGGGGGCGACCTGAAGAACAGAGGGAGTTTACTAACATCTTGCTCCAGGCATTTTAGTCGCCTCTTACAAGCATGACCTACGAAGGAAGGATTCTTTTCCACTTCCCCGTGGAGATGGAAGGAAAATAAATAAGAACACTTATTTGCCCTCAAGATCATTGTAAAAATGTTACAAATACAAATACAGTTCTATTTCAAAATTAATGTACAAAACATACAATGCTCTGAAGGCCCATAGGCCTAAATAAAATCTTAAATAAGTCATTTTGAATTTTGGGGGTAATTTAAACACACATTACTGTGCAGTACAATTGAAATCATCCAAAAATTGTGTAAAATTGTACCGAAATAAACTTTCCAAACGCTGCTTGTCTTTATTAAATAATTATCCAATAAGCGAATGAAGATAATTTTATTAATTTACCAGTTATTTTAAAATGATTTAACTATTAAAATAGTACTTAGTAAATAATTTTTTATGTAATTTTGAGAGAGGAACCATTTCAAAACGTTTAAGGTTTTGTTTACAAGTTTTCACGTTGTTGACGGTGTTAGCAAGTTACTGCTTATTTTACTGTCTTGTGGACCATAATTGTATGTTATAGTGAATGATTCTAACCCTAGGTAACTAGCGAAATCTGGGAGGTGCCTGAGTAACGTCAGTGAGGTGCCATACTCAGAACATGTCATCAGCAGCAACAGTCAGTCATCAGTAGTAGTCATCATCAATAGTCAGTCATCAGCAGCAGCAGTCATCATCAGTAGCAGTCATCATCAGTCACCATGGACACTATACTGGAGCAGCAGAGACGCTACCATGAAGAAAGAGAGCGGCTTATGGCAGCAATGGTGAAGGAATGTCTTCATAAGAAGAGTTCTGTAAGTTTAGCAGTTCTGAATGACAGGTGAAGGATAAATCAAAATACTGTGGCTAGAATAATAAAATAAAACCTGCCCTTGAGAGAGGGAACCTAAGATGACATTTTGGTCTGAAATGTACTGCATGCTAATGGCTTCCTTTTGTACTTAATATTTATTACATGTAAGCAACATTTTGTACTGCGGAAAGAAATAAAGTTGTCACAACTAACTTGACAATGGTCCTGTTTGAACTGAAGTGTCATCATAAGTATTTTCCCCTAAGTGTGGCTTATTTGTGACTAAAGATATTTTTGTATCAAATCGTTGCCTTTAACCCTTAAACTGTCCAAACATAATTCTATGTTTTTTCAACATTTAAAAGTATAAAAAAAGTAGATTTTTTTTTTTTACATTTGAAAACATGTAAAAAAACGTAGATCTACTTTTTGAGCACTATGCATGTGAACATAGATCTGCTTGGACAGTTTAAAGGTTAAGTAAGTTTATTTAGGTACAGGTATACATAAGTACAGTTATCATACAGAGTGTAAATTATCTAGGATAACCCCTTCAAAAAAAGTTAGACAAAGTGATTTACTTTCATTGGAGTCATTTCTTGGATCACACCTGATTGCCATCCAGTATCTCAGGCATTGTATGACCCCTACGAGTTTATCACTTCCACGTAAATATAATAATATAATCAGAAGTGAGAAATCTTTGAATAATGAGATTTTGGGGGGGAATTTCAATGATTTCATTAGCTTTTCCAAATGTTGATTGGTCAGAGGTCTGATATTTTCCTACTGGTGTAGTGCTCGTGGCTACAGTTTACAACTGCTACTTGGCGGAACTTGGGCACTAGTAAACGTTTTACAAGACATACCAGTACAACCTATGTTCATGACAGAATAAGTAAATATTTCTTGGATAGATTGTTAATTTGGGAGTTATTAGCAAAAATAATATATTTATTTTGGTTGTGCAACATATCTGAGCTAATCAACAGTTAGTATTATTGTGTCATGCATATGGCTGAATATAAACAAAGACATATCTATCAGTGGCAGAGTAAGGCTAAATTACATTAGGGTATTTGAATTTGGGATAGGTTAGTTTTGTTAGGTTATGTCTTGTAACAGCTGAGCTACAAAATATCTCAGATGTAAAACACACTTACTATTGCACAATTCAAACTATAATTAATTGCCAGTATCCACCTAGGAGCAGTTATCTATTATTACTAAGCTCTCACATACTCAACTTGAATTTAATAAAACTATCTATCCATAAAAAAATATATAAATTAACACAATCTGTACACAGATAACCCGTTCACAGAATTGTGTTGGATAATTCAGGGTTATATTTTTAATAAGTCATGAAACGTGCCACCTTGATCATTTTCTGAGGTTGGCGATTTGAAAAATTGGTTACTGCTAAACATCAGCCTGCATATCAAACATTAGTAGCTACCAGTGATAGACCTACATTTTTGGGGCCCAGAAGCTTGAACTGTTTTGGGGGCCCATTTGCAATCCCTTCTCATACAGTAGACCCAAAATTTTTAAGCAATGTGGACTAAAGGCACTTCTGGGGGCCCTGAAGCTTCATATATAATTTCATAGTAGATCTACCCCTGGTAGCTACAGTGAATAGTATTATTATGGATGTCTATTTGGCAGGCAGCCAAGTAGTAAACAATTTATTAAAGTTATTTACATGGCAGTCTGGTAGTTTTTGTGTCAACTGGGGGTATCCAAGGCCAGACATCTTATTTTCTTAGTTCATAGCTTTGTGCAGTTAAATGAGTAAACCCTCAATTTAATGTACCTCAGATTAACAGACTCTTGAAATACGGGACAAGATCCACTATATCGGTTGGTTTGGAAACAACGGACAAAGCCCACTGGTTACAGAATTGTCTGTTACTGCTATGATCACAGCAAAGTCTCATCTTCCACAACAATCATATTACCAGCCACCCACTCTTCCCTGTAAATCCATTAACTTGAGGATTTATTAAGTATGTATACAATATTTTATATAGGATTCATATTTTATTTAAAACTAATACATAATCTGTACATCATTTTTTATTATTGTTTTGTAAAGTTGAAGCCGTGGAGAGAAAGAATATCCTTGCCATTGGTGGCAGTCTGTATTGAAGGGTGTGGAGCATAAAAATGCTACCAAAAGAGTAATGAAACTATTAAAAAGCTTGGTAGAATCCATGGTGTTGTGAACCTAGGCACTGCCCAAGTTCACAACAAAGACCTTGGTTTGATCCTACAGTGGGGGGGAGGCACTGGGCATGTTTTCTTACACTTGATACCCCTGTTCATATTACAGTAACTAGGTACCTGGATGTGGATTACATTTTGAGGGAGAGAACCAAATAACCCCAAAAGAAATAAGCATTTCTTGGGTTACTAACCCTTCCAGGTTCATAATTGGCATAGTCTTCAACTGTTCAAACCTTGCTTAACCTAGGCAATAAAGATTAGCTGATTGGTTTGGATGAGTCATCACTGAACCTGCAAAGTTATTAGAATCCTTTTTGCAAAGAAGTGTGATACCTACCAGTGGGCTGCAACTCCAGGGTCACTCCTACATTTTGATTGAGGGGTCATGAGAATTGATTCTATGCAGAGCATACACATTGAAGCATTTCTTTGTTGCTGTAGATGGTGGCCTCGCTAGCATGGAAAGCCCCAGCTAGTGCGGCACATGGCATCTATTGAAGTTGCAGTCCTTCACCACAAAAATGTGATTCAGTTTCACAGGGAGGGCACATAACATGGCTTACCCTTTGTTAAAAATAGGTATTCTATTTATTTAATGTAGTAGATTAAAATCATTTTTATATTATGTTTGTGCTGAAGTTAATTTTACTTTCAGTGTCTTTAAATGATTTCAGAATCGGGAAGTTATAAACTCAGACCACCGCCATCGTATTTTGCTTGATAGGTATGTAGAGGCTTCACAGCATCTAGCAGACCTATATGAAGACAAAGATGGTCTTCGCAAGGAGGAGGTAGCAGCATTGTCTGGGCCCAATGAACTGGCAGAATTTTACAACCGCTTGAAGCAAATTAAAGAATTTCACAAAAAGCATCCCAATGAGGTATTTTCCAGTTATTTTTCTTAATCACACATGACATAGGTAATATTATAAATGTTGTAGTAGTTATACTAAATTTTGAATTAAAACCTTTTGTAATGCAATAAATTCTTATTCACAGATTATCCTTAGTGTTGCATGTATGACCCAGTCATACATGTATCTATGGACAGCATATCTTTCCTTAATTTTTGCAATATTTTTTCATTGTATAAGTGAAAAAGGCCTCTGAAAGGTCCCTTTGATGTTTACTGTATATTTATTGGACTCTCCTATATATGGCTTATAAGTACAATAATATAAATGTGTACAATATAGTATACTGTTATGAATTTTTGAACCTGATATTAGTGTGCATGAATGTTAATGCATCATAAGCGTGAATATACTCTAGGTACTATATATTTTTTAGAGGTACAAATGCTGTAAGGGCTTAATTTTTTACTAAATACTGTTTAGTAAAAATATGGAGCATATACAGTATTTTCAGGCATATAAAGGAGGCTTTCCCCCTTCTCCCCCCCAAAAAAGTCTCAGATGTGCCTTATATGCTCAAGGTCAGGAACAAGGGTAGGCTTTGGATTACAGGCAAGTGGTGGTTTTGGTGTTGCAGTACCAGTAAACTAAACTCAAAATATGCCCTCCCCCCCATCTCTGCAAAACTGTATCTTAGATTACTCTAAGAGTGATTAGTAACTTTTATAAATTATAATTTACATACTATGTACTGGTATGTAATAAGCAAACCACCTTCAACAGTTGTAAATAATTGTAAAGTAGCTGTTTGTTGGCAGTGGAGCAAATGACATGCTGTGCAAGGTCCCACCTCCTTCAGCCATGTTGTGTACATAAGTAGCCAGTCACTGGCTCATTATCATTGTCAAACAAGTCCATTACTCCATTTTTTTGTTTTTCCCAGAATATTCCTGCCAAAATTAGGGTGTGCCTTATATGCCGGTGCATTATACAAAAATCTTATGATAATTTTATTCTGCAGATAAGTGTGCCTATGAGTGTGGAGTTTGAGGAAATCAACAAGCAAAGGGAAGCTAATGATGAGAATCTGGTAATGGTAGACTTCACTGATGAAGAAGGCTATGGCAAATATCTTGATCTTCATGAGTGCTACAACAAATATCTTAATATCAAAGGTATGGCTTGTGAGGCAGCAATACCTTGGCTTAGGAACAGAATTTATATTTTCACTTATTCCTCTATAGCTAAATAGTTTTTTAATATAGTTGTCACTTTACATTAATAAGTTAAAGAATACCTTATATCAGTATCCTCAATAAAGTCAGTATACTTTCTTGAACATTCACATAACAGAAGGTCAAATAACTGAAAAACCTCTGAATTTCTCCCTTAATGATTATTTGTGCTCTTATAATGATATATACTTTCAGTAAAAGTATGTCTGAGTAATTTCATACTTCATGTATGGTAGGCAGTTTAGTCACCTCCCCCAACACCATGTGAGAATGCACTTGTATGAGAACATAAGTTTTTAGAATACACTGGCTAGTTGATCTCATAATGAGCTGAACTTTATAAAAATTGATTAGCTCTTCAATATAAAGTAATATATTTCCAATTGGAAGCCTTAACTCCTGACCCACAATATATACTGTGAAGTTGTTTAGTGAGGTACCATGTGCCATTTCACTTGCAGTTCACCAGTCTGTCAACATGTTCCCACTTTCCATCGCTCATAAAATACGTATGTATTCAAGTAGTAACAGGTTATTTAAGTATGTATATCTCCTGGCAAACCCATACATATTTTTTTTTTTTTTTTCAACAAGTTGGTCGTCTCCCACCGAGGCAGGGTGACCCAAAAAAGAAAGAAAATCCCCAAAAAGAAAATACTTTCATCATCATTCAACACTTTCACCACACTCACACATTATCACTGCTTTTGCAGAGGTGCTCAGAATACAACAGTTTAGAAGCATATACGTATAAAGATACACAACATATCCCTCCAAACTGCCAATATCCCAAACCCCTCCTTTAAAGTGCAGGCATTGTACTTCCGTTTTCCAGGACTCGAGTCCGACTATATGAAAATAACCGGTTTCCCTGAATCTCTTCACTAAATATTACCCTGCTTACACTCCAACAGATCGTCAGGTCCCAAGTATCATTCGTCTCCATTCACTCCTATCTAACACGCTCATGCACGCTTGCTGGAAGTCCAAGCCCCTCGCCCACAAAACCTCCTTTACCCCCTCTTTCCAACCCTTTCGAGGACGACCCCTACCCCTCTTTCCTTCCCCTATAGATTTATATGCTTTCCATGTCATTCTACTTTGATCCATTCTCTCTAAATGACCAAACCACCTCAACAACTCCTCTTCTGCCCTCTGACTAATGCTTTTATTAACTCCACACTCCGAATTTTCTGCATAATATTTACACCACACATTGCCCTTAGACAGGACATCTCCACTGCCTCCAACCGTCTCCTCGCTGCTGCATTTACCACCCAAGCTTCACATCCATATAAGAGTGTTGGTAATACTATACTTTCATACATTCCCTTCTTTGCCTCCATAGATAATGTTTTTTGACTCCACATATACCTCAACGCACCACTCACCTTTTTTCCCTCATCAATTCCATACATATACCTTCTTAATATCCAGCAGGGGTAGCCGATTACCATACTTACAGGATCAGCTTTCTAGCATTCTAATAAAGGAGGAATGAGACATAATATTTCAAAGCAGTAGCAGAAAAGGGTAAATGTAAAGGGTTAATCAAAGTGGGTTAATATTGCAGTTATTTGACAGAATAATAAGGTGTGAGTACAGATTATATTTAAAGTATTTCATTAGCTTCAGCATAAAATCATGCACCATTCCACTTGTATGAAACCAAACCTACCTCCTTGGAGCTGGCACTAAGAACCACAGCTTCTCTCTGGACCATCTATAACCCTACTAATTCATTTTCATTCTCTCTCTCTCATATCCAGGCTTAGGTTAGTAGAAAGTCATTCCATCTGAGTACCTTGCATAGATAACCAGGAAAGGCAAAACCTATCTTTGGTGTCTGTCAACAAGATATTGTAGCTGGAGATTAACACAATTGGCCCCAGACCTACAGCTTTTTAGCTGAAACTGGAGCTTATTTATACAGACAGTAACCATGGCACCAAAGAGGAATGTGAGTGATATTGGAAGTGCAGAGAAACATAAGTGGGAAAGTCTTAGTGTTTTGAAGAAAATTGAGATACAGTGGCACTCCAGTTTTCGTCCTTAATCTGTTCCAGAAGGTCGGTTGAAATCCGAAATGGACAAAAACCGAAGTAATTACTCCGTTCCAGACACCCCAAAATATTAACAAAAAATACATTTTATAGAGAATAACCATAATTTTACATACAGAAAACAATGAGAAATAAGTATAAAGCACTAATTTTAATGGATAAATGAACATTTAAATCACTATTACATACCTTTATTGAAGACTCTTGTTGATCTACACCAACAACTTCTCCACATCTTTGATTGTTTGTGATTTCTGTTTTGTTAGCATATTTACCCCATTTGCAACATCAGCTTCCTTGGTTTTTACTTTCTTCACCAGGATGGAACTGATTGTTGATTTGGACTTCCCATACATCCTGGCGAGCTCGGCCACACTTACGCCACTTTCTTATTTTGATACAAGCTCTTTCTTGAATTCTATCATGTTTCTCACCTTTACCAAAGGGCTGGCACTCTGAACTTTCTTTGGCCCATGGTGGCTTATTTCGCGGTCGCACTAAATAAATAAGCACCAAAAACAATGGATGAATGTGCGGAGTATTGTTCACTTGACAAGTGACAGAGGCAGACTGAGTCAGGCGGCAGCAGCCCGGGTGGGCAGATGCGTCTCATACGGACGATTTCCTAGTCGATGTATGAAACCTGGAGTAAAAATTCGCCCAAAAAAGTGGTCAAAATTTGAATTGTACAATATTTGGACCAGACAAAAACCAGTTTTACTTTATTAGATAAGGCCAGGATGAGGTCAGATGTGCCTGAGAAAATTAGAGTTAAGGAAGGAGTTAATCAGTATTGGCCTAAAATTTAATATCTGTATAGGTATTAGCAAAAATTTTGGTACTGTCTTTCACTAGATAGGTGTGTGAAAGATATGGAATGGCACAAAATACGATATATATAATTGGTGTGACTGTAGAGTAGCTCAAAAGTCATGTTCTCCTATGGTTTGAACAAGGACCTGATTTTTTTTTTTCAACAAGCTGGCCCAAAAAGAAAAACAAAGGTTTCTCTTTTTAAATTTAGTAATATATACAGGAGAAGGGGTTATTAGCCTCTGGCATTTTAGTCTCTTATGATACGCATGGCTCATGGAGGAAGAATTCTGTTCCACTTCCTGTGGAGATAAGTGAAAGTAAACAAGAACTAGAAAGAAAATAGAAGAAAACCCAGAGGTGTGTGTGTGTGTGTGTGTGTGTGTATTTTTTTTTTCAACAAGTCGACCATCTCCCACCGAGGCAGGGTGATCCATAAAGAAAGAAAATCCCCCAAAAGAAAATACTTTCATTATCATTCAACACTTTCACTTCACTCATCCACAATCACTGTCTTTGCAGAGGTGCCCAGATACAACAGTTTAGGAGCACATGTAATGATTAATATAACATATCCCTCCAAACTGCCAATATCCCAAACCCCTCTTTTAAAGTGCAGGCATTGTACTTCCCATTTCCAGTACTCAAGTCCATCAATATAAAAATCACCAGTTTCCCTGACTCCCCCCACTAAATATTACCTTGCTCACACTCCAACAGCTCATCAGGTCCCAAAAACCATTCATCTCCATTCACTCCTATCTAACACGCTCATGCACACTTGCTGGAAGTCCAAGCCCCTCGCCCACAAAACCTCCTTTACCCCCTCCCTCCAAACTTTTCGAGGACGACCCCTACCACGCCTTCCTTCCCCTACAGATTTATACGCTCTCCAAGTCATTCTACTTTGATCCATTCTCTCTAAATAACCAAACCACCTAAACAACCCCCCTTCAGCCCTCTGACTAATAATTTTATTAACTCCATTCCTTCTCCTAATTTTCACTCTCCAAATTCTCTGCATAATATTTACACCACACATTGCCCTTAGTCAGGACATCTCCAGCCGCCTCCTCACTGCAGCATTTACAAC
Source organism: Cherax quadricarinatus (assembly GCF_038502225.1). Taxonomy (NCBI): domain Eukaryota; kingdom Metazoa; phylum Arthropoda; class Malacostraca; order Decapoda; family Parastacidae; genus Cherax; species Cherax quadricarinatus. The sequence goes on from NC_091328.1 coordinate 20,327,322, forward strand.
CCAAGCTTCACACCCATACAAGAGTGTTGGTACCACTATATTTTCATACATTCCCTTCTTTGCTGCCATGGATAATGTTTTTTGTCTCCACAAATGCCTCAACGCAGTACTCACCTTTTTTCCTTCATCAGTTCTATGATTAACCTCATCCTTCATAGACCCATCTGCTGACACATCAACTCCCAAATACACTGGAACCTCGGCGTACGAATGCCCCACCATGCGAATTTTTCAGGATACGAACAGTCACATGATCGATTTTTTGCTTCTGGATACAAACGAAATTTCAGAATGCGAACTTCCCCCTCGAGGGAGGTTCCTTGGTCAGGGGCTCTTGATCAAGAGAATTGGATATGTGCTCCTTTTCCTTAAATTAGCAATAATAATAATAATTATTATAATACATACGTACTACTACTAATAATACACTGCAGCAGGCTTGTTGGCCCACACTAAGCAGGTCCTTTACAATCCATCCCATTAACAGAATAAACGCTACCCAAACAATAAGCTTTAATAATTCTATTTACTCACGTGCAAGTCCCACTCAAATCCAACCCCTCTCACTCATGTATTTATCCAACCTAAATTTGAAACAACCCAAGGTTTTAGCTTCAATAGAACCTAGGGTAGCTTTAAAGAGAGATTGGACAAATATATGAGTGGGAGGGGCTGGGTATGATTGGTGTCATGGGTGCATAATAACATAAGAAAGGAGGAACACTGCAGCAGGCCTGTTGGCCCATACTAGGCAGGTCTTTCACAGATCCAACCCACTAACAGAAAAAACATACCCAAGCAATAAGTGTTGACAATTCTATTTACTCATCTTGACTATGTGCTAATGGAGTTACAGGAAGCTGACATCAAAGAAATGCTGAACATTGACATTGATGCACCTGTTGTGCATCCCTTGAGTGATGGTGAAATTAGATGAATTGTGATACTATATAAATAAGCTGTAGAGTTGATATTAGCATCATATTGAAGTATTTTATCGTGCCTCCTAAGAGCGGGAATTCCACTGGAATGGATTAATGCCACTTCAATTAATTTAAATGAGGAAAATTAACTCAGCATACAAACAAGGTCACGGAATGGATTAAATTCATAAGCCGAGGTTCCACTGTCTCTGAAATCATTCACTTCTTCCATACTCCCTCCCTCCAATGTGATACCCAATTTTTCTTTACCTAAATCATTTGATACCCTCATCACCTTACTCTTATCTACATTCACTTTCAACTTTCTACCTTTACACACCCTCCCAAAATTGTCCACTAACCTTTGCAACTTTGCTTTAGAATCTCCCAAAAGCACAGTATCATCAGCAAAAGGTAACTGTGTCAGCTTCCATTTTGGACTTCCATCAAGCATGCGTGAGCGTATTTGATAGTGAATGGAGACAAATGGTTTTAATGCTTGATGTGCTGTTGGAGTGTGAGCAAAGTAACATTTATGAAGGGATTCAGGGGACCTGGCAGGCCAGACTTGAGTCCTGGAGATGGGAAGTACAGTGTCTGCACTCTGAAGGAGGGGTGTTAATGTTGCAGTTTTATAACTAGTGTAAAGCACCCCTCTGGCAAGACAGTTATAGTGAAAGGTGATGAAAGTTTTTCTTTTTCAGGCCACCCTGCCTTGGTGGGAATCGGCCAATGTGTTAATAATTTGTACTTGATTCCCCATAATTTAATCCCACCCCTCTCCTCAACACCCTAGCATTTACTTCTTTCACAACCCTATCTATAAATATGTTAAACAACCATGGTGACATTACACATCCCTGTCTAAGACCTACTTTTACCGGAAAGTACTCTCCCTCTCTTACACACCCTAACCTGAGCCTCGCTATCCTCATAAAAACTCTTTACAGCATTCAGTAACTTACTACCTGTTCCATACACTTGTAACATCTGCCACATTGCTCTCCTATTCACTCTATCATGTGCCTTTTCTCAGTCCATAAATGCAATGAAAACTTCCCTACCTTTATCTAAATACTGTTCACCTATATGTTTTAATGTAAACACTTGATCTACACATCCCCTACCCACTCTAAAGCCTCCTTGCTCATCTGCAATCCTACTCTCTGTCTTACCTCTAATTCTTTCAGTAATAACTCTACCGTATGTACACTTTACCTGGTATACTCGGTAAACTTTTTTTTTTTCAGTAAGTCAGCCATCTCCCACCGAGGCAGGGTGACCCAAAAAGAAAGAAAAAAATCCCCAAAAAGAAAATACTTTCATCATTCAACACTTTCACCTCACTCATACATAATCACTGTCTTTGCAGAGGCACTCAGATACCACAGTTTAGAAGTCCCTCCAAACTTTCAATATCCCACACCCCTCCTTTAACCCTTAAACTGTCCACACGTAGACATTCGTTCACGTGCGGTTAGCTCCAAATGTAGATCGTTTTATTTTTCATTCCTTCAAATTTGGTGCGATAGGCCTGAGTCGCCTAGACATGAAAGAATCGGTCTGTGCACTCAGTGTGTGCACCTTGCATGTTTATGAGACAGGAAATATACTACCAGCAGTCTTACCATCATGTAAAACAATTACAGGTTTCCGTTTCACATTAACTTGGCAGGACGGTATTGCCTTCGTGGGTGGTTGCTGTCTACCAACCTACTACCTAGGGATAGGATGATTACTTACATGATTTTTTATAGCAGTGAAGTGCTGCAATGGGTTGACAACTTTATGAAAATGAAAAGTAGAGATTTTACAATGATGACTTAAGGGGCATAAAACTGACTATTATATTTAGATAGAACTTTCTGGAGGCTTTTCCACTATCGCCTAGCCTTGAAGAGAAGCAACAAATATTAATGTACTGTCTATATATATATAGGCAGTTTGGAGGGGTATGTTGTGTATCTTTATATGTATATGCTTCTAAACTGTTGTATTCTGAGCACCTCTGCAAAAGCAGTGATAATGTGTGGTGAAAGTGTTGAATGATGATGAAAGTATTTTCTTTTTGGGGATTTTCTTTCTTTTTTGGGTCACCCTGCCTCGGTGGGAGATGGCCGACTTGAAAAAAAAAATATATATATATACGTATATAAGTAGTCATTAATTAGCATACATTAATATTTCGTGTGCACACATGCACATTTATAAAATAAGTTCCTCATTGCTATTATTTTAAGCCATGGTTCTTTTTATACTGTTATTAGTATTCTTCAGACGCTTAAATTTTAGTTCAAATTTTAATTAACATGATCTATTGTATAAAAATTATGTTTAAATTCCTGTAGCATCACAGTTCCACTAGTACTGTAGCTGTCATTTAAGAGCTCTTTTTTCTTCTCAAATCAGATAAATGTAAAATGTGATTTAACCCAATATTTCCACAAAATACTTTTTAAAACTCTTATCTCAGTGCTATGTACAGCGCTGTATAGCCCTTGTGGCTTAGCGCTTTTTTTTTATTATAATAATAATAATCAGTGCTATGTTACACTATTTCTTTAATATTGAGATGGGGCTTGAACCCATGTTAAGCCAATTCTAGAACTACCAGTTTTGTAAGTTGTTTAAACTGATGTTGTTATGATTTTGCAAGTCATGATAACATCTTTGAAAGGACTTGAGCTAGAGCTTATCACAGTTATGAGGGTGTGAGATCTGTAAAAACCTACATTGTGGTGACAATGGTGGCTCATATTAACCTTCCTAAGATATATATACTTGGTTAAAACTTGTTTGGCCAGCATGGTATAGTGGTTAGCACACTGGTCTGCTACTTTTAATACTGATGTGCCATGACTTTGAACCTCAGTGATTTTTTAAATTGTTTTCTCTAACTGGTGTTTTAATTTCCTGTATAACTGTGTTCTAGATGAGGTCAAATTCCTTACATTAAAGTTGTGCATCCCAGACATTGAAACTTGGCACATTGTACCTTTCCGTGCATCTTAATGTAAATCTTAATTTGTATTTTTTTTTCAGGTCTTGAAAAGATTGACTACATCACATACTTAACCACCTTTGACAGATTGTTTGAGATACCTAAAGAAAAGAAAACTACACAGTATCGAGAGTACCTCCATGTTCTTCTTGACTACTTGTACATGTATGTAGAAAGAGTAAAGCCTCTAATGGATCTTAATGAGGAGCTAGACAATGTCAACAAAGAATTTAATGAACAGTGGGAAGCTGGAAGGTTTGTTACAGTTTAATTGTTACATTTAGTATTTATTAATCACAGTTAAGATATGTGTATCAAATAACCATGATTTTATAATGGAAATTTGGGCATTGACAGAACTAGTATGACAGATAATTGCAATATTTCTGCTTACAGTAGCTCAATGGAAGCCTCACATTTTTATATACAGTACAGTCTTGGAATTTTTTTTTTTCCATCAAACCGGCCATATCCCACCAAGGCAGGGTGACCTAAAAAGAAAAACTAAAGCTTCTCTTAATGTATACAGAAGAAGGGGTTACTAGCCCCTTGCTCTCAGCCTCTTAACGCATGCATGGCTTACGGAGGGAGAATTCTGTTCCACTTCCCCATGGAGATCAGAGGAAATAAACAAGAACAAGAACAGTAAGAAAACCCAGAGGGGTGTGTATATATATGCTTGTCACCCTGCCTCGGTGGGAGACGGCCTACTTGTTGAAAAAAAAACATGCGAGTGTAATGTGACCTAGGTGTAAATAGAAGTAGCAAGACATACCTGAAATCTTGCACGTTTATGAGACAGAAAAAAAGACACCAGCAATCCTACCATCATGTAAAACAATTACAGGCTTTTGCTGTATACTCACTTGGTAGGACGGTAGTATCTCCCTGGGTGGTTGCTGTCTACCAACGTGCTACCTAGAAGTCTTGGTAATATGTGGTGTAAAATAGGTAAAACAAATTTAGACTAGATGTTATCCATAAAGGCATGGTCATAAACTTCTGAAATGCATAACACATGTAAAATGAAGAATAGTACTTTGAGAAGACATATTGCATAATTTAAATTTGTATTACTCTTTATGTACTGTATATTACAAGTCAACTCAGGTCATTGGACCAGGACGGGGAGTAGGTTTTCCCTTCAATAATCACATATTTGCATAACCCCAGGAGCAAGTTGGGGTATACATTATCATCACAAACACAGTGTTACCTTGAGTTTCAAACAGCTCCCAACTCGAACAGTTATGTAAGTGTATTTTTGTAAGTGCTTTTATAAGTGTATTTTTGGGGGGTCTGAAATGGACTAATCTAATTTACATTATTCCTTATGGGAACAGATTCGTTCGGTATCGGCACTCGAACAGCCTTCTGGAACGAATTAAGTTCGTAACTCAAGGTACCACTGTAATAGTAAATCAGGTCGTTTTCTGTATCATCAGTCATCACTTAGTTTCTTATCCCTGAGGAAACTGGTGATAATGTTTATAAATTGAAAATAATGATCAATATGAATGTGGCAGTAGTAAATTCTATAATTTTACGAACAAAAGGTTCTGGATTTGAATGTTTCATAGGGTATATTATTTGGGCAAATCTTACACCCTCTGTCCTTTCTCATCTGGTAGTAAATAAGTATCATGGGATAGGGAGGTTCACTTGCATATTAAGGAGTGCATTTTGGGTGATGGTCACATGATCTCTAGGGGACCTCAGTAACCCAAGGACTTCTTGTCTCTTGACATTGATATTATATACCACTTATATATACAATTTTTTTTTTTTTTCAACAAGTCGGCCGTCTCCCACCGAGGCAGGGTGACCCAAAAAAGAAAGAAAATCCCCAAAAAGAAAATACTTTCATCATCATTCAACACTTTCACCACACTCGTACATTATCACTGTTTTTGCAGAGGTGCTCAGAATACAACAGTTTAGAAGCATACACATATAAAGATACACAACATATCCCTCCAAACTGCCAATATCCCAAACCCCTCCTTTAAAGTGCAGGCATTGTCCTTCCCATTTCCAGGACTCAAGTCCGACTATATGAAAATAACCGGTTTCCCTGAATCCCTTCACTAAATATTACCCTGCTCACACTCCAACAGATCGTCAGGTCCCAAGTACCATTCGTCTCCATTCACTCCTATCTAACATGCTCACGCATGCTTGCTGGAAGTCCAAGCCCCTTGCCCACAAAACCTCCTTTACCCCCTCTCTCCAACCCTTTTGAGGACGACCCCTACCCCGCCTTCCTTCCCCTATAGATTTATATGCTTTCCATGTCATTCTACTTTGATCCATTCTCTCTAAATGACCAAACCACCTCAACAACCCCTCTTCTGCCCTCTGACTAATGCTTTTATTAACTCCACACCTTTTCCTAATTTCCACACTCCGAATTTTCTGCATAATATTTACACCACACATTGCCCTTAAACAGGACATCTCCACTGCCTCCAACCATCTCCTCGCTGCTGCATTTACCACCCAAGCTTCACACCCATATAAGAGTGTTGGTACTACTATACTTTCATACATTCCCTTCTTTGCCTCCATAGATAATGTTTTTTGACTCCACATATACCTCAACGCACCACTCACCTTTTTTCCCTCATCAATTCTATGATTAACCTCATCCTTCATAAATCCATCCGCCGACACGTCAACTCCCAAGTATCTGAAAACATTCACTTCTTCCATACTCCTCCTCCCCAATTTGATATCCAATTTTTCTTTATCTAAATCATTTGACACCCTCATCACCTTACTCTTTTCTATGTTCACTTTCAACTTTCTACCTTTACACACATTCCCAAACTCATCCACTAACCTTTGCAATTTTTCTTTAGAATCTCCCATAAGCACAGTATCATCAGCAAAAAGTAACTGTGTCAATTACCATTTTGAATTTGATTCCCCAAAATTTAATCCCACCCCTCTCCCGAACACCCTAGCATTTACTTCCTTTACAACCCCATCTATAAATATATTAAACAACCATGGTGACATTACACATCCCTGTCTAAGACCTACTTTTACCGGGAAGTAGTCTCCCTCTCTTCTACACACCCTAACCTGAGCCTCACTATCCTCATAAAAACTCTTTACAGCATTTAATAACTTACCACCTATTCCATATTATTATTATAATCAAGGGGGAAGCGCTAAACCCATAGGATTATACAGCGCCCAGGGGGGGGGGGGGATGTGGAAGGCATTCAGGCTTAATTCGGGGAACTGGAGCACAGATCCAATTCCCTAAATCAAGAGCCCCTCACCAACATCAAGGAACCTTCCATGAGGGGACCTATTCCATATACTTGCAACATCTGCCACATTGCTCCTCTATCCACTATCATATGCCTTTTTTAAATCCATAAATGCAATAAAAACTTCCCTACCTTTATCTAAATACTGTTCACATATATGCTTCAATGTAAACACTTGATCTACACATCCCCTACCCACTCTGAAACCTCCTTGCTCATCCGCAATCCTACATTCTGTCTTGCCTCTAATTCTTTCAATTATAACCCTACCGTACACTTTTCCTGGTATACTCAGTAAACTTATTCCTCTATAATTTTTAGTCTCTTTTGTCCCCTTTCCCTTTATATAAAGGGACTATACATGCTCTCTGCCAATCCCTAGGTACCTTCCCCTCTTTCATACATTTATTAAACAAAAGTACCAACCACTCCAACACTATATCCCTATATTAATTAATTATTTTTTTTAGATTCCCTGGCTGGCCAAAGGAAACAGGTGGTGCACTTGCAGCAATGGGTGCTCATCTTGATCTCTCAGCTTTCTCATCATCAGAAGAACTCATGTCTCTAGGTTTGGATCGTTTGAAGTCTGCTCTAATGGCTCTTGGATTAAAGTGTGGAGGAACCTTAGAAGAAAGAGCACAAAGGCTTTTCCAAACAAAGGGAATGTCTGTGGAAGAACTTGACCCGTCCCTCTTTGCAAAGTCTAAGCCTGGCAAGGTAACAAAAGGTCGTGAAACATTAAAAATTAGAGAGCTTGCTATGTTAGAAGCACAAGTTTACAGATTTACAGAAACACTAAGTGAGCAACGTTTAGCCACCAAAGAAAATGTTCAGCGCAAACAAGCCAGAAGAGATGGAGAAGAGGAGGAAGAGGAGGAAGCTTCAGCATCTGAGTCTGAGGATGAGGCTGATGATGAAGTACCATATAATCCCAAAAACCTTCCCCTGGGCTGGGATGGCAAACCCATTCCATATTGGCTATACAAACTTCATGGTCTCAACATTAGCTACAATTGTGAAATTTGTGGAAATTTCACTTACAAAGGCCCAAAAGCATTTCAGAGGCACTTTGCTGAGTGGCGCCATGCTCATGGCATGAGATGTTTGGGTATCCCGAACACTGCTCACTTTGCAAATGTTACACAAATTGAGGATGCTTTGAAGTTGTGGGAAAAACTTAAGGTTCAAAAGACATCAGAGAGGTGGCAGTCTGAGCAGGAAGAAGAATATGAAGATTCTCAAGGAAATGTTGTTAATCGAAAAACATTTGATGATTTAAAGAGGCAAGGACTCCTTTAGAATCTTAATTAATAATGCTGTTTTTGTATTTGAACAATATTATATATGCTATATATATATATATATATACACATTCATGCAGTGCTTAAATTATGCATAATTCATTTATCATTTTTCAGTTCTGAATTAAATTGTACTCTAATTATTCACATTAAATAATAGCAGTAATAGATTTTTGCTGCTTTATGTATTTTACAGATATTCTCTTCTTCATAATTATTTTAATTAAGGTGCAGTTAAAATGGACCAAGTTAGTGCTGATTGGGTTTTTCATTCATTTTCACTTAATGTACATAGTATCTTTTTAAGTAAAACTGTTATGAATAAATGTGACTGACTTCCCTTTGCGTATATACTTTCCCTCCCTGCTCTTTAGTGCTGTATGATGCATCTGGGTTTAACCCATTTTTACGTATATAATTTCCTCGGGAGGTGCTGCTTGATTAAAAAAACTGGATGTACCATCCCTTTTGGATCGAAGTAAAATGCCTTCCATTCCCCAGGGGCTTACGAAGCCCCCCTGTGAGTTTAGTGCTTTACCCTGATTAAGAAAAATTATCAGTGTAGTCATAATATAAATTATTATTTTAATGCACTTGGAGAGAGTGGGGAAAATAGGATAATCAAGACCATAAATCTAGGGCGGAAGGAACGAGGGGTAAGAATCGTTGCTGGAATGGGGGTTTGAGCATCCAGCATGTTAAGTCAAGTTGTTTTTATGGTTTGATGTGCTGTTTGAGTGTTTGACTTTGAGACATTTCTCCACAGATTGAAAATTATGCGTGCTCAAAGTATCCAAAGCCATCTGTATCCATATCTGACTTTTGACTTGCAGCAGACTGTTGAGAATATTTTAACTGTTTGCTCATGGCTTCAGCCTCTTAAGTTGTGGCTTTTATAATTACCAGGGTACCTGTAGGAAACTTTTAGGAGTCTTTTAACATTGCCAATTTAATGGGTTATTAACTGATACTGGTTAATTTTATTGTGCTATAGCATTAATGTGTTGTGTGCTTTGTTCATACTAGTAGTTTTATATTTTTGTGACTACTGTGCATTCGATTCATCCATACTTCCTCCCTAGACTTTGTTACTTTCGTCATCTAGAACTTTTTCCTCACAGCCCTTTCTTACTCTTCCTCTGTTGTCCACTCCACCCTTCCTACTTTATAATTCTGCACTATCCCCTACCCTGCTGCACTGTATGACCTTTGTAGGTTTAGCACTTTTTATAATTATGATAATCCACTCCACAATACCCTAGCATTCACTTCTTTTATAACCCTATCTATAAATATGTTAATTATTATTATAAAAAAGCACTAAACCTACAAGGGATATAAATATGTTAAACAACCATAGTGACATTGCTTATTCATGTCTAAGGCCTACTTTCACTGGAAAAATAGTCCTCCTGCCTTCATACATACCTTAACCTGACCCTCATTGTCTGCATAAAAACTCTTTACTGCTTTTAGTAGTTTACCACCTATTCCATTCATTTACAGTATCTGCCACAGCTGTCATGTCTGACATATGACATGCCTTGAACTCCATAAGTGCATGAAATCATTGCCTTCCTCACTTCAACAACATTTAACAGCATCTCAAAAATATTCCCTCCATCTCAGTACCTCTACCTTCCCATCCAGTAACTTCCCTCTTGTTTTTAACTGTTTGATCCATTCATTCCATAGGTTTTCTCAACTTAATCTCATTCCAAAACTTTTTCTTATTTTCAGCAAAATTTGATGACAAAACCTCACACATTCGTTTCCTCTCTTTTACACACCTTCACCACTTATTACCTGTATTATTCTCCATATCCTCCACCATCCTTATATCACTTTGCTTTGTAAAAAAAAAAAAAAAAAATCTCATATGCTAGCTTTTTCTCCCTTACCACACTCTTTATCTTGTCATTCCAGTGATCATTTCTCTTTCCTTCTGCACCCAACCTTCTATATCCATAAACTTCTGCTGTACACTAACACTTCATTGTAAATCTATCCCATCTTTCTCCCAACACTTCCTTATATCTTGACCCGACTTCCTCCATTAATTAATAAACTTCTCTCTTACTGATAACATTCTCCTTGTACCCCATCTACCTCTGCTCTCACCATAGCTACAACTAAATAATGATCTGGTATTTCTGTTGCCCTTCTAAAAACTTGCACATCCAGAAGTCTTTCCATCAACCTTTATTCACTAATATGGTGGAACCTCGGTACTCGAACAGCTCCCTACACAAGCAATTTGGTATTTGAATGCTTTGTTCGGTAAAAATATCACTTGGTAGTCAACTGTTTGCTGATCAAACAAACACAACCTGCCAGAACTTAGCTGTAAACAATTTCGCGTTTCTTCGCATTTTTTGGTGTTTTTTTATATTATTTGTATAAGCCACTATGGGGCCTAAGAAGATTAGTGATAACAGCCAACCAAAAAGAAAATTGGTTGGGAAAATGTTATTTAGTACTTGAACAGATTATCACTAACAGCCTTCTGGAACGAATTAAGTTTGAGTACCGAGGTTCCACTGTACATACTGAGCTGCTGTCATTATGCCATATATCACATCTCTTATTTATCCTCTGACTTAAAATACATATTACCAAACCTCTTTCTGTACTAAGTTCAATTAAAGGCTCCCTATTATCATTTACCTCTGGCATCTCATATTTACCTGTTATGCCCTCTACAGCAATTGTTTCCACTTTAGTACAGGTTAGTCGTCATAATCCGGCAATCAGTTATCCGGCTCCATCAGTAATCTGGCACTAATTTCAGCTAGCATAATTTCAAATTTCATCATCATACTGACTCAGAAATTGTGCAGATTGTTGTAAATCCACAGCAGCAAGCCAGTGGAGGAGAAAGCAGTGATGAAAATGAGAAAGATGTAGCAGAAAGAGTCTCTGTTGATAGATTAATTCAGTTGACAGGTGAACTGCTAAAATGTCTAGAGCAATGCAGTTTTATAAGTGAACAAGAAATAATGAATGTTTACATACTGCAGAATAAACTAATCAAAGAAAGGCCAAAATTTAAGTGCACTCTAACCTAACCACTCTGTAATCTGACAAACTTGCTAATCTGGCACACTGCAGGTCCCAATGATGCCAGATTAGTAATGGCCGACCTGTATTTAGGTCCCCCCACAATTATTTTCTCACTTGTTTCAAAACTCCCTCAACACTTGCTTAACATTTCCCAAAATCCCTCTCCTTTATACTCCTTTCTTCCCCAGGTGTATATATACTTAATATAACCCACTTTTTTTGCATCCATACTTATTTTAATCCACATTATCTTTGAATTTATACATTTATATTTCCTTTGTAACTTCCATAATTGATCATTCACAATTACCACCACTACCTGCTTATCTCTAATTCTCTGATACACCTGACCTTATACCATTAATTTCTCCCCACTGAAAATCTTCCTCCTTCAGCTTCCTTTCACTTAGAGCTAGGACATCTAGCTTCTTCATTCATAACAATGACGATTAACTCCTTATCTGTACTACATCTACACATCCAGGAGAAGGGGTTACTGGCCCCTTTTCTCTTGACATTTTAGTCAACTTTATGACAAGTGTGGCTTAAGTGGAAAGGATCCTACTTCATATCCCAATGGAGATGGAAGAAAATATTATAAGAGCAATCACCATTTAGAAAATGAAAGGAAACTCAGATGGGAGTGTTCATACACAAATAACCCGCACATAGGAGAGAGGAGTTCATGATGTTGTTTTGGTCCAACTTGGACCATTTACAAAGTCGCACTAACAGAAGAGCGAGGTAGCCATTATATATAAATGAGCAAGGAAAGAGGACAGGAATGAGAGGGAGGAGAGGAAGTAGTGGTAGGTTAGTAGTAGTAATAGAAAAAATAGTTGTAGTAGAAAGTACTCTCTACTTTCTACTACAGGTCGGCCATCACTAATCCGGCATCATTGGGATCTTTAGTGTGCTGGATTAGTGAGTTTGCCGGATTACAGAATGGTTAGGTTAGAATACACTTAATTAACCTATCATTACTCTTTCTGCTACATCTTCCTCATTTTCATCACTGCTTTCTCCTCCACTGGCTTGCTGCTGTGGATTTACAGCCATCTGCACAATTTCTGAGTCAGTATAACGATGAAATACGAAATTATGCTAGCCGAAATTAGTGCCGGATTACTGATAGAACTGGATAACTGATTGAAGGATTAGTGATGGCCAACCTGTACCACTATTTCTTCTACTTCTTCATACCTACCACAACCACTACTTCCTCTTCTCCTCTTGTTCCTGTTCTTTTTCCTGCTTGCCTATATATACTGGCTTCCTTACTCTTCTGTTAGTGTGACTTTGTAAATGGTCCAAGTTGGACTGAAATGTTATTGTAAGCTCCTCTCTCCTATGTGTGGGTTATTTGTGATTGTTCCAGTTATGGTATTGTGCCTTTTTGTTCTTTCTGGGTGTGTACATGTATATGCATGTTAGTATGAACTAAGTGTAAGTAGAAGTAGCAAGATGTACCTGTCATCATGCATGTTTCAGATAAAGAAAACACCCAGTGATCTTACTGTCTTGGAAAACAATTTACAGGTATTCATTTCACACTCATTTGGCAGGATGGTAGTACCTCCCTGGGTGGTTGCTATCTGCCAATCTACCATCTAGCATTTCTGATTAAAATATAACAATTGTGAACAGCATCAATCTTCAATGGCTAATGGGTTAAGGCTGTGTAGGCACAAATTTTGTTGGATTCTGTGCAATAACTGGAAAATACATCTTCTGGTTAACTAAACTTTTAGTGATGTGTTTTCCTCGAGGGAAACAATCTCTTGACTTGTAAAACTGTAATGACATGATTGCAAACAAACTACGGTATGGGCAGGGATTGAACTCGCAGCTAGTGAATCTTAAAACGCCTACCTGGAGTTTTACGATTCACAAGCCGTGAATTTAGTCCCCTCCCATACCATGGTTGGTTAATCTCTTGATGTTACATTGTGTAAATTATCATGTGCTAATTTTGTAAATCAAATTGGTTTGTGGGAAATAATTGGAGAAGTCTCTTCCAGTTGGGAATAAGTCACAATGATTGAATGTTCTGTTATCCTAGGTTAAATCAACTTAATGTTCTCTGTGTCTAACATTTTTGTGCTCTCAAGACCATTCTTAACACTTGTAGTATATTACATATGCTAGGCATGTGGAAAACTTGCATACTTTCTTAAAAGCTGGTCAGTCTTACTGAGAAAAGTTTGGACTGATTTTAGCCTGCATATGCCCCTGCTTTTTTTTTTTTTTTTTTTTTTTTTTTGGGGGGGGGGTAATTAAAAATTTAAACTACCACTTTTAATTCAATAATTTTTGAGTGCTGCATCTGATTAGCTTCAAGCCTTCCATGCTCATAATGTGATAGTGCAACTTCTGAGTGGCTTCAAGCTTAACGAGTCTGTTTATTTTAGGATATTGGTGTGTGTGCTCTCCTTGTAAGGTTTGGGATGTAAATGTCCTAATTTGAAAATTAAAAAAAAAAAAAAAATTGCATATTAGTTTTCATGCAATAACTTATGAATGCCTAGTCTGATTCCCTTCGGATCTTTAGCACTAATATTCAGCTGCACTCTCAACTTATGGCACACACTGTGCTATTCCAGTCACACACTGAGGTTCAAGGGAATGTGACCTTGGAATACAGGGATACCTTTCAGGGATTGTGCAGTGACCAAAATACATCTAGTTGATGTTGGTGACTGATTTGAAGCAAGGGTTGACAAGTGGTGGAGCCACCCTTGACTTGATTCTACACTCTTCAGCTCCACTCATCTTTTACTTCAGTCAAGCCCATCACTGAGGAACAGCTCCTCACAGCTTCGAGATTCATCAAGTGTACACCGGTTTAGTCATTGAGTGTGGTACCATAATAGGAACTAGTCTACCGCTTGCTCTTGACACTTTCCCCTCTTCTTGTAAGCTGGGAGCTGCATTGCCATTGCTTGTTCATACAGTGACCCATCCACCATCTTCAGATATTGGCTTGTTACTGCCACCTTCACTGTCTCTTGTTTTGCTGGATCATATGTACTTCAAGTCTTGGCTTTATACATCCATTGGTTTTTAGTAGTACAGACTTGTGGCTATCCTGGGATTCCTCTGCTACCTGATCAAATTAGGTTCTGTTTGTACTTATTTTTCATGCTTGTGTAATGGAGGTATGTGCATTTATTCGCTATCTCTAACCTGGTATTGTTTTTTCTATATGATTTTTCTGAGTATGGGAGGTGAGAACCCTCATTCCTTGATACCCTAGGATAGCCCAATAAAGTAGAGTATTGTTACCGATTGTAAATCAGAAGATACATTCTCCAGTTATTTTATAGAAACTAATTTGATTAATACAGTAGGCACATAAAAACAGTCAAGGTGAAGCTTCTTTTGAGGAAAACACATCAGCACTAAAAGTTTGAAAACAACCAGAAGATGCATTCTCTAGTTATTTCACACATCCAACAGAACTTTTCCCTACACAGCCCATACCCAAAAGAATGTTCATCCATTTTATACAATGCATCAGCCATTAAATGTTGATGTTGATGAGAATTATTTTAATGAAGGGGCAGTGCTAAACCTAGTGGTCATATATAACACCTCTGGAATGTGAGGCATTCAGAGTCAATCCAAGGAAAAGGAGGGCAAGTTAAACAGCCACCCCCCTCCTTCACAAAGCATTATCCAAGTCATATAATGCAGAATGTATGTCAAGATTAAAAGTGGCAAAATGGTACTTAAACATGTCATTAACATTATTAACCTTCTAAGTAGGATACACTTGTTGAAATTTTGAAGCTGATCTGAGAAGACTTTTAAGTTGGCTCATGAAAACAATATCTGCCATGGTCTATACAAAAATTGAGCAGAGGGTACCTGCACTTACCAATTGTTTGATGAACCCTCACTTAATAACAGTTAACCAAGGTTGAAAATTTGAAGCTGAATGGATAAAACTTTCTCAAGTTCTAAATAACAACCTTGGAAATAGTTAGTGGAAGATCAGAACACTGTAGCTAACAATGTATTTACTGTCATCATGTCATACAGTATTAAAGGGTTCACTAAATTTGTGAAAATCAAAAATGCTATAAAATCACTTGTTTTCAATATTTCTCATAATTCTTCAAGAAAAAACATTCGACTGTTTTAGGAAAATCCAATTTGAATTTTTTTTTTACATAATTGGCAAATACAAAACCACAAATTCAATACTTCTTATTAAGATACACCAATGATTAAATATTTAAAGCTGATTAGAAAAGGCATTTACCACTTACAGTAGACTGTTATATTACACAGTAGTTACATTCCTGAAAACACTGTTAGGTAAATCCGTGTTAAATAAACTGAAGACTTTATGGGAAAAATAGGGTTACGTTCCTCGGAGCCCCAAAAAAGCCAAAACTTTTTTTAGACCTCCAGATCTTACAAAAATAAACGTGAATATGTAATCGTAGTTCACTGTCATGATGTATTATATTGTTTTTACTACTTAAGACTACAAATGCAACAGAAATAATAGTACATTGGACCCCGACTTACAATGGCCTCAACCTATGATAAAACCGACTTACGATGCTTGTCAGCGTAAAAATTTGACCCCGACCTACGTTGAAAAACTCCACTTAAATCATTCGTCCTGAAAGCGGCCATCTGGTCCGTCTGGCCTGAGCGCCTCAGCTGAGCTAGTGTGACAGTGTTGACAAGTCAGGGCAGACGGTTGCACGCATACATTCGATAAACTTTATATTACAGTATTAGTGTTTTTAGTGCTTGTAACTGCTAAATAAGCCACCATGGGCTTATCGAGAATACCAAGAGACAACCCCAGAGGGTTAGCCGCCCAGGATAACCCAAGAAAGTCAGCGTGTCATCGAGGACTAACTTATTTCCATTGGGGTCCTTAATCTCGTCCCCCAGGATGCGACCCACACCAGTCGACTAACACCCGAGTGAACAGGAAAAAAATCCTGGAACTAGTGCTCATAATGGTGAATTTAAGGCCAGCAAAGGTTGGTTTGAGAGATTTAAGAATCACAGTGGCATACACAGTGTGATAAGGCCTGTTCTGGAAGAAAATGCCAAACAGGACCTGCATTACTCAGGAGGAAAAGGCACTCCCAGGACACAAAGTGTCTCATCACTCATCACCACATCTTCAATAAAGGTAAGTGTCATTTATTCTTCATTTAGTACACTAGTACATGCACAATATATATTGTGCATGTATCCTTTTTGTGTGTGTAGGAAAATGCATATTTCATGTGGTAAAAAAAATGTTTTTCATACTTTTGGGTGTCTTGAATGGATTAATTTGATTTCCATTATTTCTTATGGGGAAAATTAATTCGACTTACGATAATTTCATCTTACGATGTGCTCTCTGGAATGAATTAATATCGTAAGTCGGGGGTCCACTGTATTTCTTACCTTAAATTGTGGGTGCTGGTGTTTGTGGATGATTGAGGAGAGCTATGCTGTGGCCCTACTTGGCTGAGGTGGGTGGTAGAGGTGCTGATACTGAAGTTGATGGTTGTACTGGAGTGTGCATAAATTCTGTAATGGATTTCTGTTCTGTTTTACCCTGCAATACATTATACAGCTAACAGTAAGGCATCAGCTGCTCTAGACACCATTTTAGAGCACTGCTTATAGATTTGTTAGGGTCCTCTTCAGTGAAAAAGTCTAAGTCAGTCAGTCAAGTCAGTCAGTAAAGTCAGTCCACTATTCATCGCACAAACTCCTGTATTTATCACATTCTTTTTAACTGCACAAAGTGACGCTTCATTACGGCCACAGGCTATCTTGTCTAATATATCCATTTTCTTCATTAACTCTAAGACTTAAACGCTTTTACCCTATCTTGCCACTTTCAGCAGCACTGGTATGCCTACTGGGTGCTACGAATGCTTGGCAGATATGAGATATGGTAATTAAATGATCAAAACAATTCACAGACACAACTAGCTCCTAAGACAGAATGGAACTTGACATGTATTCACGAAGGTTGGGAGGATGGTGGTGGTGGGGGTGTCGGGGGTGGCAGGAGGCCTTTCCCAAGGCAGGAGCTTGAGCTGGGGAAATTTTTTCCGTGCCTGCAAATGGAACCGTGTAAAGGTAATTTTACAAAGTGTTGTATAAAATTGTGCCGCAATTTTTCAATAGTGCAATAACTAAAATGTGGCAAATAAATCCTTGTAATACAACAATTTACTGTATTACAAGGAAACCAATTTAATAATTTGTGAAATTGTGATGACACGACTACAAACAAACCATGGTAGGAGCGAGGATTGAATCTGAGGCTAGCAAGTCATAAAACTCCAGACCAATGCATTAGCCACTGGGTCAGCTGGCTACAATAAGACTCATCCAGCTAGGTATATTTATACACCATAGGAAGGTTATCAGAGGCACCATACTAACCTTCCTATGGTGTATAAATATACCTTGTTAGATGAATCTTATTGAAGCCAGCTGGCCCAGCTGCTAATGCACTGGTCTGGAGTTTTACAACTCGCTAGCTCCGAGTTCAATCCCCACCCATATTGTGGTCGATTTAATAAGTTGACAATTTTAAATTTGCATACCTTAAAATGAAAATGAAGCTTTCTTTTAATTAAGGTCATCAACACAAAGTTTGAATTATATTCTTTGGTAATTTTTTTTTTTAATTTCATTAACATTTTTAATTTGCAGCTAAACAAGCTAACATTTAAGGTGTCATCTTTCATGTGGGGTTAATATTTTGAAGCCATTAAGATAAGGTTTACTTTAGCTATTGAATGAAATCCTTATTACTAATAATATTGGCTGAAAATTTTAAGTGGGTAATAGTAGTTCCAGTTATCCCATGGATTCCAACATTGAATTGGCAAATTTGCCTGTACACAAAATAAATTTAATGGGAGCTGTCTTGGCTGTAAGATGCATTACCTATTAATACTGAAGTCATTCAGGAGATGTAGCCTCTAATATACTATTTAATATAACCTACCAGGAAAAAAATTCATATTTTGCACACAAAATTGGCAGATGTGTATGTATTATTATTATTATTATTATTATAATCAAGGGGGAAGCGCTAAACCTGGAGGATTATACAGCGCCTGGGGGGGGGGATGTGGAAGGCATTCAGGCTTAATTCGGGGAACTGGAGCACAGATCCAATTCCCTAAATCAAGAGCCACTCACCAACATCAAGGAACCTTCCTTGAGGGGAGATGTGTATGTAAACATTTCAGTTTTATTTTGACATGGTCAAATTAGAAGACCCCTTCACTGAATGCTTGAAGATTCACTAAGAATTTTGGTGTTATCAGAACCATTCCAGGATGCTAGTTATGAGTTAACATTTTTGGTCATAGAGCAATGCACATACCAATTGGTAGTGGAGTCTTGCTCTAGTCATTCTTCACCAACATTGAAAATTTTATGCATCAAATATGGCCTTCTTGAGTTATGAACAAAATGGAAACGTTGAAGGAAAAAAAATTCAGGCAACTCCTTAAAGATTTTCCTTTGGGGATACCTAATTAGAAAAACAAATATGTATTGAACACTTGAGTTTTTAAGTTTGAAGAGTTAAGCGAGGCCTATAATATCCAGTTTTTGGTTCACTTGTTTCCAGAGCTGATGCATACTCAGTGACATTTTTTCCTTCTTCCTCCTTGGTCTTTGTTTATAATTTGGTAATGTCTTAATCAATTCTGATCAAATTTTCAACTCAAATGAACTGCAATTAGGAAAAAGGTTCATGACACTATTGGTATGGGCAGGTGCCCTCTGATTAATTTTTTATAGACCATTCCTAAACTTAGTTTCCCTGTGATAACTTTAGAAAGCCTTTTCATATCAACTTCAAAAGTTCAACACTGGTGCTTTTTACTTGGAAGGAGGTCGATATTTTTATTTGTGCAGAAGCCTGTAATTGTTTTACATTCAGGATTGCTGGTGTCTTATTTCTGTCTCTAACATGCAAGATCTCAGGTACTTACACTTAGGTCACACTACACATGCATGTACGAGCATATACGTATATATACAGTATATACATGCATATATTAAAGGTAGTAGGTTGGTAGACAGCAACTGCCCAGGGAGGTACTATCGTCCTGCCAAGTGAGTGTAAAACGAAAGCCTGTAATTGTTTTACATGATGATAGGATTGCTGGTGCCCATTTTTCTGTCTCAAACATGCAAGATTTCAGGTACGTCTTGCTACTTCTACTTACACTTAGGTCACACTACACATACATGTACAAGCATATATATACACACCCCTCTGGGTTTTCTTTCTAGTTCTTGTCCTTGTTTATTTCCTCTTACCTCCATGGGGAAGTGGAACAGAATTCTTCCTCCGTAAGCCATGCGTGTTGTAAGAGGCGACTAAAATGCCAGAAGCAAGGGGCTAGTAACCCCTTCTCCTGTATATTTTACTAAATGTAAAAGGAGAAACTTTCATTTTTCCTTTTGGGCCACCCCGCCTCAGTGGGATACGGCTGGTGTGTTGAAAGAAAGATATACTACATATACATGTATATATATACACACCCCTCTGGGTTTTCTTCTGTTTTCTTAATACAGTGAAACCCTGGGTTCCTATCTCCCAGATGCCAACAAGTCTCTTCAGTAACGGTACGTAAATGTGATTTTAAATATTTATTTATGTATTGTATTACTCATTTAATACTATATGTAAGTTTTAAGTACTATATGTATGTTAAACTATAGTTATTCTTTAGAAAATGTATTTTTTGTGAATATTTTTGTGGGTCTGGAATGGATTAATTGTATTTACATTATTTCTTACTGGAAATATTGCTTTGCCTTTCAGCTGTTTCGACTTTAGGCCTAGCTCCTGGAACTGATTACGGCCGAAACTTGGGGTTCCGCTGTAGTTCTTGTATTTTGTTTATTTCCTCTTGTCTCCAAGGGCAAGTGGAACAGAATTCTTCCTCCGTTAGCCATGTGTGTCATAAGAGGCGACTAAAATGCTGGGTGCAAGGGGCTAGTAACCCTTTCTCCTGTATATATTACTGTACTAAATTTAAAAGGAGAAATTTTCATTTTTCATTTTGGGTCACCTGCCTCAGTGGGATATGGACGGTTCGTTGAAAGAAGAAAGGTACCATTTTGGAAACTTTATTTAAAAAATGGTATGTTATTTTTTCCTGTAAAATATGCACATTTTGAATCATAAATGGCTAAAGCATCTTATAAAAAGAATATTTTCTATGATTTACCTGTTAAAGTGCTAATTTACCAACTACTAATGTACTAGTTAATAAACTTAGAATTACTGGATTCTCTGCTATAACTTGAAAATGTAAGTTCTGGTCAGCTTAAAATTTTTTGTGATTTTTTGTTGAAACAATCTTGCACTGATTTTGGGAAAGTTCTTTTTTGCCAGTTTTATTAAAAAATGGTTTCTCACCAATAACTGAACAATGTCTCTCCTGAAAGGCATCGAACGCTAAATGTTGGTACAGTATCTTACTTAGATACTCAACTGCACTGAATATTTATGCCACTCTGTACTATTCTTCTTGCATGCATTAAGGTAGAGAAGATTGGGTTTATGGAATATGGTTATACTTTTCTTAGATTGCACAGCAACTTAAGTACATAATTTACTTTTATAGTATACTATTCCATTTGTTAAATAACACTGGTGATTACTACTCTTAAACCAAGAAAGGTATGGGAATAAATAATACTCATGTTGAACTGATCATTTTATTCTCAGCTTGACAGTCTTTCATTTCAGTAATATAAAGAAAATAACTAGACAATGATTAATTTATTAATAGTTAGAAAGACAGTCTTATTAGAACATTACTCAAAACTGAATAAGACAATTTGTAGCCAACACCAATTTAATTAAACAATTGAGCTCAAAAGATTCTGAAAATTTTAAGTTTATCTTTAAAACTGCTACACTCATTGCAGAATATCTTTCAACAAGTGGGCAACAATACTGCTGAGAAAACAAGCCATAAATTGGAATTTAAAATGAACCCTCTTACAAAAAGAGAATTATTTAAATACTGTAACACCCTTTTGAGAGAAATTTCACATCAAGGATCTTTGCTTCTTTAACCTTTGTGTAAATGTGACTAACTATACAACACATATATAAGAAAAATGCTTATTATAACTACAAACAACGATATGTCCAACAGTGATTTTTTGGAGATATACATATTTAAAAATCATATTAAGTAAGTATTGCAAAAGATATATAGTATAACTTAGATGTTTCACTATTTTTTTCAATCCTCTTCCTCAATAAACTTAGTAAAAGAAACATGATAGAATGTTTATGGCACAATAAGTACGTTATTGCATGTCTGCGCGCCACTGTGCCCAACTAAAAAGCAAACTGCTGTTCATGCATCTAATAATTACAGGTTAAAAGACTGATTTCAAGATACGGAAGGATCCATTATGTATCGAATGACTTCAAAAATTAAAATTATTAGCGGTGAAGAGGTTAAGACATGTACAATTCCATGTGACCAGTCATCATGGCAGTATCCCCAGAGTATGTTGACTTATCTATGGCCAACACTGAGTACAAAGAAAAAGGAACTGACAAATTCTCACACATTCAATTTTACAAGTTATATGCCATCACGAACTTGCAGACGATTGATACTTTAGTACTGATGCTTTCATATATTCATAAAAATACACTTATGTACAATGTACAAATGTGTTACAATAAAGTCTAATGTACACATCACCCCCAGATGCACTGTAACCTAGCAATCACAATTAGGGTAGACTACATGTCTAGGGCAAGGTGGAGTCAAAAAATCATATACGTATAGAACTTTACAACAGTACTCTTCATAGTAAACTGGGTCTTATGATCTATTATGGCATTTTTGGAATGAAATGCAATGAATACCCAAACACGGACAGAGTTCACTCTGCCCTAGACTGCCTACCAACGTTTACCCTCAATATATCTCGATAAATAATGAATCTAAATTTCGTCTCCCTTGAGGTTGTCGGCGAATTGACAAGGAAAATTCGCCTAACCCGAGTTCCTACATGTGACGAAATAACCATCAAGTAAGTTCATATTCATTAACATTTCTTTTGTATCCTTTCTCATCAATTACAGCCTCATTACCGTTGAACAGTGTGCATTTCTTCTCAATTGGTTCGTCGAGAAAAGAAAGTCTTGTCCATATTCCAAGTTGCTGCTGGCATGGTGCTAGGTTTTCTTCTAGTCAATGAGCAACCAACAACCTTTTCTGTTATCTCCTCACGAAATATTTTTTATGACCTGTTTGAAAGAAATATATGTATTTTTATTTTTTAACACCAGTATCTTAAAATTGCTGATGTTATAATTTTCTATTCACTAGAAATGGGTGTATTTTCACTGAAGTACATCTAATCAAGTTAATATTATTATTATTATTATAATCAAGGGGGAAGCGCTAAACCCGGAAGATTATACAGCGCCTGGGGGGGGGATGTGGAAGGCATTCAGGCTTAATTCGGGGAACTGGAGCACAGATCCAATTCCCTAAATCAAGAGCCCCTCACCAACATCAAGGAACCTTCCTTGAGGGGAATCAAGTTAATAAATGCCATGGATTATCTGTTCTATAACGAAAAAATTATGTAATGGCATATTTAAACTACCATTTTATATATCCCAAATACTGTATATGTTTCCCATGTATGTGTACATACGTGTTTATGTATGTGATTAATTAGACATGTGCAACATCTGGGTATCTTTATTCTGTAGATGTTTAGCCCATCAAAGGCTGTCAATACACTGCAGAAGAATGGAGGTAGAAAACGAGGTAAACAGTCCCAGTCTAGCAGCAGGTTTTTTTGAAGCACAGGATAGGTAGCTTCGTTAGGAAACAGGATAAGTGCTTCCTGACGCAGGTCGTAGTCATATAATAACCTGCAGCTGGAGGTTTTGGTCATCTGACCGAGGCATTCCCCAGTTGAAGTAGGTGGGTTCTGCTCTTAAGTGGTAGAAAATAGTTGTGATGTTCTCTGTACCCTGATTCCATGGTGATGCTGTCTGACAAGGTATACATCAGTGGTATATAATACAGACGAGATGAATTAGACATGTGCAACATCTGGATATTTTTATTCTGCAGATGTTTCTCCAACCAGTGGCTTTATCAATACAATACAGAAGACTGGGGAATTCCGCCTACCAGTGACAATTCCTTCTATCCCTTCCATTCATAATCTTCCTCTCGCCAATCTACTCTTCCACCATCCCCACTTCCCTGCTCACCTACACAAAGGTCTTACCTATACTCTCTTGATCTTGATGTGGCAGTAGCGAGACTTGTCTCTAAGTCTTCAGAGCCATTAGCAATGACTCGTGCAATCATAAGGCGATTTTAAACAATTCTGGGAGAAGCCAGAACTCTTCCTGTTCCCAGAGTTGTTTATAACTGTTGTTAGGATTTCGCCAGTCACTGGTAACAAATTTAATTTGATTTTAGCTACATCTCGCCACGACTATGGTGCGAGATTAGTCCATAAATTCTTGATAATCTCTAGTGTATTGATTATATTTATATTAAACAATGTGCACTAAACCTGCAAGGGTCATACAGCACTAAGGACAGGTGCGAGGGTGAGGGATTAAGGAGGGGGGGGTGAATATGGGTAGCATTTAGTGGGGTTGGGGGCTAGTGTGGGTGCAAAATTGAAGTCAAATTTGGTATAGTTGGTCATTTTCTGTCAAACAGAGCGAGTTATGTTAAGGGACTTTCAGTAAGGTCAGCAAGTGTGTGATGGTATTATAAATGTGGGAAATAAATTTTGCGTACTTTCATAGAATGGACAGCGCAACAACTGACAAAATGTACGTTGGTGAAACAACCAAAGGCCTTCACAGCTGCATTCCTGAGTACCACTATGCCAACAGAAATGACTTGAACACCTGTGTTATTACACCGTAACTCGCACAATCACTTAACTACAAAGGAACAATACTCATTTTCGGGGAATACGATACAGAGAGGAGAGAGAAAGGAGAGAGGAGAAGAGAGAAAGGAGAGAGGAGAAGAGAGAGAGGAGAAGAGAGAGAGGAGAAGAGAGAGAGAGAGAGAGAGAGAGAGAGAGAGAGAGAGAGAGAGAGAGAGAGAGAGAGAGAGAGAGAGAAAGAGAGAGAAAGAGAGAGAAAGAGAGAGAGAGAGAAAGAGAGAGAGAGAGAGAAAGAGAGAGAGAGAGAAAGAGAGTGAGAGAAAGAGAGTGAGAAAGAAAGAGAGAGAGAGAAAGAGAGAGAAAGAAAGAAAGAGAGAGAGAGAGAGAGAGAGAGAGAGAGAGAGAGAGAGAGAGAGAGAGAGAGAGAGAGAGAGAGAGAGAGAGAGAGAGAGAGAAATCCTATAATCAGCACATCCAACAATATCACTGAGAACAGTGATTTCAACACACATGACTCCCCTGCCAAGAAGGTTCTAGATCGTTTTTCCCTATTTATTTATTTATTTTTATTTCCCCTCAGGGAAGGTTCCTTGATGTTGGTGAGGGGCTCTTGATTTAGGGAATTGGATCTGTGCTCCAGTTCCCCGAATTAAGCCTGAATGCCTTCCACTTCCCCCCCCCAGGCGCTGTATAATCCTACGGATTTAGCGCTTCCCCTTGATTATTCTAACTAACCCTTGATTATAATAATAATTATTTTTATTTATTTATTAATTTGAGCATGATACAGTGAAGTACAAAGGAATACAGTTATTACAGTGCAACATGCCAAAGCCCCTTGTTATGCAGAGCATTATGGGCAGGCTTATAATTAACTTAAGATTAACTAAGCAATGATATATTCAGTGGTAAAAACATTATTGTAAACAGATAACAATTTAGCACAAATGAGTATTACAAAGACAGGTCATATGGTTATTTACCGTGTTGCTGTGCATTCAATAGAATGGAGTATCCTGTTAGGTAATGTATTTAAAAAAAAAAGTTTGATTGGGTCACAGGTTAGACATTTATGAGATACAATAATGAGAAACATTTATGAGATACAATAATGAGAAACATTCATGAGATACAATTATTCAGTATTTATTTAGTTGTGGGTGAGTAAGTGATTTATACAGAAAAAATGTTAGAGGGACTAGTACCGAACTTGCACACGAAAATCACTCACAACGAAAGCAAAAGACTTGGCAGACGATGCAACATCCCCCCAATGAAAAGCAGGGTGTAACTAGCACGTTAAGAGACAATACAATAAGTGTCAGGGGCCCGAGACTGTTCAACTGCCTCCCAGCATACATAAGAGGGATTACCAATAGACCCCTGGCAGTCTTCAAGCTGGCACTGGACAAGCACCTAAAGTCGGTACCTGACCAGCCGGGCTGTGGCTCGTACGTTGGATTGCGTGCAGCCAGCAGTAACAGCCTGGTTGATCAGGCTCTGATCCACCAGGAGGCTTGGTCACAGACCGGGCCGCGGGGGCGTTGACCCCCGGAACTCTCTCCAGGTAAACTCCAGGGAGCACTGCAATAGAGCTGCCCATCCAGGCCAAGGAAGACCTTACACTCGCTTTACCTGTCTCTTCACCTCACTATGTTCTCCAGGTTTATCTATTTGCGACTATGAAGAATCACTTTATACCGTATTTTCTCTCTTTATCATGTTGGCATTTTATACTATTTGCTCTCCACAAGCATGTAATGCTTATGGGGATAGGGGAGTGTGAAGTCAAGGTTATTTCTGTGGTAGATGTTGCAGTAGATGAAGTTTATGGTAAGTGGTCAGTAGTAATTTGTAAAGGACTGGTAGTGCTGTTACAGGTTATCGAGGTAAATTTGTTTTTGACCCCTTTGGGGATGAGGTTCGAATGTCATGTAGTAGTATAGGTAACAAATAATGATGTGGGAAAATCTGTGAGACCTGTGTAAGGGTTGGACGCGGACATGAAAGTGAAGTATATAGCGGTACTACTGGGCGTGGGGAGTGTCGGGGAGAGACTAGAGTACGTTATGATAATTTCTCTTTCTCTTTTAGATACTAGATTTTACTCTCCTGAAAAATAGGGCACCTGCGAAAGTAAGGTGTCCTTTTACCTAACAGTAAAAGGATTGTGTTTCATTGCAGTGAAAACATGGTCCTGTCTCTCTCAAGATGGGGCACTCTGCCTGTAGCTTGAAAAAATTGCCAGGTGGTCGTAACTCCAACAGTTGCAACATTATAAAAGGTATACAAAACCGACAAATTGATAAGTAAGACATGTGCAGCACTAGATATCTTTACTGACGAAACGTTTCGCTAGTCCAATACAGAGATGAATCACACTCCTTTTGACATCATTGTTGGTAGAACACGAACGAAATGAAGTGGAAATGTAGCTTGTTGTAATCAGTCCATCAACCTTGGTGTAAGATGATCATTCTTAGCCTGAACAGAAGTAGTTGGCCAGAGACGTATGCAGGAAGGCGAAGTGTATTATTATTATAATCAAAAAGAAGCGCTAAGCCACAAGGGCTATACAGCGCTGCAGGGTAGGGAAGGAAGCGAGGGTATTGGATGGCAGAAGGGAGGAGGGATGATCAGTAGGTTACAGAAAACAGCGGGGCAGGGGATAGTACGGGGGTAGAGGGTAGCAAGAGATTGAAGTAGAAAGGGCTGAAGGTATCAGAATTTGTGAAGTAAGTCAGTTGTTGTCAAAAAGTCAATGAGAGAGTCTGGATGAAAGGTGGGTCCATCAGCGAGAAGGGAAGGTAAAGAGAGAGCAGCAGAGCGAAGACGACGACGGAGGTAAATTCTGCGTGCTCGTTGATAAAGTGGGCAGTCCAACAGAATGTGGCTGACTGATAATGGAACTTGGCAATTCTCACAGAGAGGAGCAGGGCGCCTCTCCATGAGATATCCATGAGTAAGACGAGTATGGCCAGTGCGAAGACGGGAGAGAGTAGTCTCCCAACCTCGACACTGGTGATAAGAAGACGGCCAGTAACCTATACTCGGTTTAATAGATTGAAGTTTGTTGCCGAGCATAGTAGACCAACGTTGTTGCCAACGGGTGTGAAGTTGGGAAGATATTGCAGCAAAATAGTCCATAAATGGAATACCTCTACATGAAACTGGTAGGTCATGTACTGCTGACCGCGCAGCAGTGTCTGCCTGTTCATTGCCCTGTACGTCAACATGACCAGGGACCCAACAAAAAACAATATCTTTATGCTTGGTAAAGATGCGGCGTAGCCAAAGTTGGATACGGAGGACTAAGGGGTGAGGTGTATCAAATTTCTGTATAGCCTGTAAAGCACTAAGGGAGTCTGAGACAACCACAAATGATGACACAGGCATAGATGCAATACGGATAAGTGCTGTAAGGATGGCATACAATTCAGCAGTAAAAATACTAGCCGAAGATAGTAAATGCCCTTGTACGATGCTGTCCAGAAACACTGCTGCGAATCCTACACCGTCAGAAGACTTAGAGCCATCTGTGTACACAGCAATGGCATGAGAATGAGAGTGAAAGTGGTCAAGAAAATGAGAGCGGGAAGCGACCGTAGACAGTTGGGCTTTCGAGCAAGGGAGAGAGAAAGAACAGACTCGAACAGCTGGAACTTCCCAGGGGGGGTAGGGAAAAGTGAGATGCTACATGTACATAGAAAGGTGGTAATTGAAGAGAAGACAAGAGCGAATGAAGGTGAAGAGAGAAGGGATGGAGTAAACAGGGGCGGCGAACAAATAAAGAATGTCTACTAATATCCGTGACCATTCTATAAATGGAAGGATTGCGGAGATCATGAGAGCGTACATAGTAGCGAAGGCAATGGGCATCACGGCGATTGGATAAGGATGGAACGTTCACTTCTGCATAGAGGCTCTCGACAGGGGAAGAGCGAAAAGCACCAAGGCATAAACGTAATCCTTGGTGATGAATGGGGTTAAGGCTAGAGAGAGTAGCAGGAGATGCCGCTGAATAGATCTGGTCACCATAATCAAGTTTCGATAAGATAAGGGTGGAATGTAGGCGAAGGAGGGTTCGACGATCAGCTCCCCATGAAAGATGAGCAAGGGTTTTAAGAAGGTTCAGTCGGCTGTGGCAAGTTGCCTTCAGAGAGGTAATGTGAGGTTTCCAGGATAACCTACGATCAAAGAGGAGGCCCAGAAACTTGACTATCACGTTCAGGGATACGGGAGCCATAGAGGTACAAAGGATGATCGGAGATGACAGAGCGTCTAGTGAAAGTAATTTGGTGGGTTTTAGTGCTGGAAAATTTAAACCCACGTGTGGTGGCCCAATTGGAAACACGGTCGACTGCATGCTGGAGAGAAACTGTAATAAGGTGACAGTCAGCGCCTGCACAGGCAATAGCGAAGTCATCAACATAGAGTGATGACCAAATATTTGATGGAAGACTAGAGGCCAAATCATTAATAGCAAGGAGAAAAAGTGTTGTGCTCAGAACACATCCCTGGGGGACACCTTCAGCTTGGATAAAGTCCGGGGAGAGCACATTATTAACCCGAACACGGAAATGCCTGTCAGTTAAAAAGTTCTTAAGGAAGGATGGTAGATTGCCTTGAAGGCCTAAGGAGTGGGCTTGGGCTAAAATATTATACCTCCAAGTTGTGTCATATGCCTTCTCAAGGTCAAAAAATATGGCAATAACTGAGTGGTTATTCGCAATGGCATTACGAACATACGTATCCAAGCATAGTAAGGGGTCTATGGTAGAACGTCCCTTACGAAAGCCATATTGACGAGTGGAGAGACTGTTGTGTGTCTCTAAATACCACACTAAACGTCTATTTACTAGGCGTTCCATCACTTTGCAAACTGCACTGGTAAGAGCAATGGGACGATAGTGGGAGGTTTCATGTCCCATAGTGCCTGGTTTGCGGAAAGGGAGAACAATGGCGGATTTTCACAGCTGTGGAAGAACTCCTTGTGACCAAATAAGATTGTAAAGGCGTAATAGGACTGCAAGGGCTGACTGATGTAAATGTTGTAGTATACGAATATGAATGTTGTCGGGCCCAGCTGCCGATGATCGGCAAGCTGAGAGTGTTGCCTCCAGTTCTTGAAGTGTAAAAGGCACATTATACTGTTCTTCTCTGAGAGAAGAAAAGTCCAAGGGTGCTAACTCTCTGGCAGACTTTGAGGAAAGAAATGAGGGGCATAGATGGAGTCCCTGAGAAATATGGACCAGATGATTGCCAATTTCATTGGCAACATCTAGTGGGTTTGCTATATCAACACCGGCAACCCACAGAACAGGAGCCGGGTCAGGAGAATATTTACCACTCAGTTTTCGTACTTTTTTCCAGACTGCACTCATAGAGGAAGCAGAGGTGATGGTGGAGACATAATCTCGCCAGCAAGTGCGTTTAGCATCACGGATGACACGGCGAGCGATCGCACACTTCTGCTTAAATTCAAGAAGTCTCTCTGTGGTTCTATTGTACCGGTACCTGCCCCATGCAACGCGTTTCAAACGTACTGCACGAGCACAAGCAGGAGACCACCAAGGCACGCATTTCTGAGAATGCCTGCCCGAAGTTTGGGGTATAGAATGAGAAGCTGCGGTTTAAACGGAGGACGAGAAGAGGTGTAAAAGCTCATCGATGAAGGACGAAGAAGGAACCTCTCTAAAAACAGTTAGGTGTGAGTAAAGGTTCCAATTTGCCTGATCAAATTGCCAGCGTGGGATGCAAAGAGGTGGTGAATATGAAGGGGAAGTAAGATTGATTGGGAAATGATCGCTCTCATGTAAGTCCGGAAGAACAGACCAAGTGAAGTTTAATGCGGCGGAGGAAGAGCAGACTGAGAGATCGATGCAAGAGAGAGTGTGAGTCCGAGGATCAAAATGGGTGTGAGTACCTGTATTTAAAACATGGAGGGGGTGGGTGGCAAGAAAAGCCTCTAACTGAATGCCATGGGAATCACAGTGAGACCCCCCAGAGGAAATGGTGGGCATTAAAATCACCAAGTAACAGAATCGGTGGTGGTAATGACGAAACAAGAAAGGCAATATCCGGAATAGATAATGCCCAAGAAGGAGAGAGATATAAAGAACAGAGCGTATACCACCTATGCAAGTGGATACGGGCTGCTGTGTAATGCAGCGAAGTACGAACATATAGCTGATGGTATGGAATATCAGTGCGTAGAAGAAGGGCACTTTCATTAAAGGTCCCATCAGGAAAAGGATCTGAAGAATACAATAAATTATAGCCTGAGATGGGAGAGATAACAGCAGAGTGTAATTTTGGTTCCTGTAAGCCAACACCAACAGGGGAAAACTGGGAGAGTAATGTCTGAAGCTCACCCCGATTACCCCTGAGGCCGCGTATGTTCCACTGTAAATAGGCCATGACTGGCAATGATAAAGATACCTGAAATCCGCAGGTAAGGGTTCCTACGGACTAGAGGGGTTAGAAAAGTCCACATGCGGAGGCAGTGGAAAACGTTCAAGCAGTGAAGGAACGGTGCGCTGTGAAGAAAGGAGTTGCGCAGATGGAGTAGAGGAGAGAAAAGGAGCGGAGGGTGGATCAGTGTCCATTGATGGTTTGGTCTCTGCAATATATTCAGAGATTGCTTCAAGTGTTTCAGAATTCAGAGACGTCGTATGGGAGACAATATTGGAAATGGTAGGGGGAGGATGAGTAAAGATTGGAACTGTAATGGACTGTACCAAGGTAGGGGGGGACGGAAGGGTGGAGGGAACTGGAGAAGCGTGGAAGGGGACAGAAGAGGCAGAAACCTGGGAGGTGGCAGAAGAGGAAGAAACTTGGGAGGGAACAGGGGAGGAAGGTACAGTACGAGGAGGAGGGTGAACCTCTACACTTGTAACAGAGCCAGTGAGAGGGGGAGAACCAGGTACAGAGACAGGGAAGGGAAAATGAGGAGGTGAGCCTCATGACAATTAAGTCAGCAAGATGCCTCGTTGTGCTCCGGGTTTTCTCGTGTTTTCACGGTCTTTTCAATAGTTACAGGAACAGTCAGACAGCGTGTCAGCATGCCTCGTTGTGCTCCGGGTTTTCTCGTGTTTTCACGGTCACTCTTACGTGCTAGAACTTTAATTTGTGTCATCAATCCTATACGATACATCCCTCAAGCGCCTGGAACCAATCTTGGGCAGAAAACATTATATACTGAGTCAAAAAAGGAGAATTAGTGTGCACTACCTAGCAGAGTTTACTGCCAGAGGGGAATCAGGCCTGTGTCCCGTGTGAAAAAAATAATAATAATTGAACTTTTCGTGTCAGAGGAAAGAAAGTCTCCCTGATAACATTGAGTATACATAGTGTATAGTGTATACTACAGTGGCTCCCTAGTATATTGATGATAAAGGCTAAAGTGTCATTTGAAAACAGGTGAATTTGTAAATGAAGTGATAAGCCTATAGAGGCAGGTGCCAGAAGTCGCCAGAAACTTACCACAGGTCAGCTGTTTTTAATAATCTTCCTGGCTTGCTAGTGTACTCGCATATAATCTAGTGATACCAGTGAATAGCAGAATACAGTGTTGTAGTAGCAACTAACCAGTATTATAATGGTACTTAGTGGAGTGGAGTGACTTTCATTAGTTTCTTTTTTCTTGAAATACCAGACGTATACTGTGAATTTCATATAACCTGTAGTTACCAGCGGTCGCAATATACACAACGAGAAGCAATTATTACTACAGAAAAAGCGTCCTTCCTCCAAAATTTCCACCAGTCAACTATAGTGATAATATAGCATTTATTGTGGTGGAGACGGAAAAAAAAAAATAGAAAAGCTAGATACAGCGATTGATAAACAAGGGTTGAGGTCGACCGTTCGTCATTGTAGGAGTTGCCAGCAGTCACCGGTTTCTTCAACACGCAAGTTATACTTTTGTATCAATCAAATCACATATTACTCGGGTAGATAATTTCCAGTAGATCCTTCATGTGTTAGCTCAAATCACCGACCAGTATGTTTTAAATAAGTGACCCACTGATCAGATCAGATCGACTGGTCCGAACCCTTGACTGGTCCGAACCCTTGACTGGTTTCAAACGGTTTCGTTGGACAATAAAGCAGACTGTAAACGGATGGGGTTGTAGGCGCCCTTATAAACACAAACATTAAATATAAATCAGGAACGTGCACGGTAAGCTGTCCAATATACAAAAACAGTTAGAAACAGAAATACAAATAGCTAGAGCTTCATTTAAGGAGGTTATTAATAGAATATTCAAGAGGTTGCTAGTAGAATTGCAGTAAATCAACCATTCAAATCATTATGAAGCTGTGTGTAGTCTGTGGTCAGTCAAACAAACGGGCTTCCACATGGGTAAATTGTCATTTTTGTGGAAATTGGTGTCACGCCCCTTGTGCAGATATCCAAGAACTAGCTACAAGCAGTGTTAAAACAGGGAAGTGTTTTTGGGTATGCCCAAATGAGATAAATCTGTGGACTAAAATCACAAGGGTATTAAAAGAGGACAACATCAAAGCTGCTTTCATAGAAAACCTGGAAGCTTTCTACAACAGATGGGAACATAAAAAGTCTGGGCTGAATGGTACTGCCCTTGATACTGGCCATGTAGTCAGAAACTGTAAGGCTGGAGATGAAGTCCTGGTAGTCAGTAAATGTGGGGCTGATAGTGCTGTCCTGGGAGACAGTAATGGTGAAGCTGGAGGTGCTGTCCTGGGAGACAGTAATGGTGAAGCTGGAGGTGCTGTCCTGGGAGACAGTAATGGTGAAGCTGGAGATGCTGTCCTGGGAGACAGTAATGGTGAAGCTGGAGATTTTGTCCAGGTAGTCGGGAATTATACGCAGGAAGGAATACATATAAATGACCTCATAGGGGACAGGAGCCATAGTAGGGAAACAAGTGTAGTCAAAGATAAGATAAAACCAATATTGCAAACTAGAAATACCGCAGGAAATAGCAAACAAGAGGACTCCACTAGCAATAGTGAGGATATATTACCAAAAACAACTGGTGGGAGCTCCATTGTTGGTGCTAGGGAGGATAGAAGTAAGACAGGGAAACATGCACCAACAGGGAATACAGTCACAGAAACCCAAGGCAAACGGAAACCAAGCCTGTGCACATACTATGCACTTGGTATCTGCTGGCATGGGAAATCTGGAAAAACAGATGGGACGTGCAACTATGACCACCCTAGAAAATGCCATGCCCATATGACAACAGGAAAATGCAAACTCCCTTCCTGTAAGCTTTTTCACCCTGAACTGTGTACCTCTTCAGTACAGGAAAGACTGTGCTATAACTTAAATTGCCAGGCATACCATCTAAAGGGGACAAAAAGATACAAAACATCCAGGCCATGGGAAAACCTGGGTAGCCACAGCCACTCAAGAGGGAGAGGTTTTTTAGTGCCAGGAAGGAAAAAAAACTGGCAGGAAATGGCAGAAATCGTACACCAAATCCAGTCATTCCTGGAGTGGAACCACAGTCGATGGCCTCCACTCCAAACCAACAGATACAGATACTAATGCCGGAAAAAAAAGTCCCCCCCAGTACCAACAATACCACCAGTCCGATAACATTCTTCTTTGCAAATATACAGGGTCTAAAGCCAGCAACAAACAACAAAATACCTTTCATCCGTGGACTGCTTGCAGAGGCAAAGGCAATGTTCGCGGCTTTCACTGAGACCCACATAAAGGATCACTTGGACAACGAAATATGGATCCCAGGTTACAACCTATACAGATGTGACAGAGTGAACAGG
The DNA here is from genome assembly GCF_038502225.1 of Cherax quadricarinatus. Taxonomy (NCBI): domain Eukaryota; kingdom Metazoa; phylum Arthropoda; class Malacostraca; order Decapoda; family Parastacidae; genus Cherax; species Cherax quadricarinatus. The sequence goes on from NC_091328.1 coordinate 20,361,598, forward strand.
CAAAAGGGGGGGGGGGGGTTGGCCTGTACATTGCAGAGTCACTTGTTTGCACAGAACTGCTTAATGCCTCAAATGATGTAGTGGAAGTTTTAGCAGTAAAGGTCGAGAACCAAAACCTAGTCATTGTGGTAGTCTACAAGCCTCTGGATGCAACATCCCAGCAATTCCAGGAACAGCTGTTAAAAATTGACCACTGTCTGGAAAATCTTCCTGCTCCTGCACCCAACATCTTGCTCCTGGGGGATTTCAACTTAAGGCACCTAAAATGGAGGAATATAGCAAATAATATTGTTGCAGTAATAACACCAGGAGGCAGCTCTGATGAAAACTCACACTCACACGAGCTTTTAAATCTCTGCACAAAATTCAATTTAAACCAGCAAATAATAGAGCCTACTAGACTGGAGAATACACTAGACCTCATCTTCACTAACAATGATGATCTGATAAGAAATGTCACCATATCAAAAACAATATACTCAGATCACAACATAATTGAGGTTCAGACATGTATGCGTGGAGCCCCAGACCAACATAATGAGACTAGTCACGAGGGAGCATTCACCAAATTCAACTTCAATAACAAAAACATAAAGTGGGACCAAGTAAACCAAGTCCTAACCGATATAAGCTGGGAAGATATACTAAGCAACACAGACCCCAACTTATGCCTAGAACAGATTAACTCGGTGGCACTCGATGTATGCACAAGGCTTATTCCTCTAAGAAAAAGGAGGAGTAGATGTAAAATAGAAAGAGACAGGCGCTCCCTTTACAGGCGACGGAAAAGAATAACAGAGCGGCTAAAAGAGGTCAATATATCTGAAATGCGTAGGGAGACACTGGTCAGAGAAATAGCAAGCATCGAACTTAAGCTAAAAGAATCCTTTAGGAGTCAGGAATCGCGGGAAGAACTAAAAGCCATAAATGAAATCGAAAGAAACCCAAAGTATTTCTTCTCCTATGCCAAATCAAAATCGAGAACAACGTCCAGTATTGGGCCCCTACTTAAACAAGATGGGTCCTACACAGATGACAGCAAGGAAATGAGTGAGCTACTCAAGTCCCAATATGACTCAGTTTTTAGCAAGCCGCTAACCAGACAGAGTCGAAGATCAAAATTAATTTTTTATGAGAGAGCCACAAAATTTGATTAACACAAGCCTATCCGATGTTATCCTGACGCCAAATGACTTCGAACAGGCGATAAATGACATGCCCATGCACTCTGCCCCAGGGCCAGACTCATGGAACTCGGTGTTCATCAAGAACTGCAAAAAGCCCCTATCACGAGCCTTTTCCATCCTATGGAGAGGGAGCATGGACACGGGGGTCGTCCCACAGTTACTAAAAACAACAGACATAGCCCCACTCCACAAAGGGGGCAGTAAAGCAACAGCAAAGAACTACAGACCAATAGCACTAACATCCCATATCATAAAAATCTTTGAAAGGGTCCTAAGAAGCAAGATCACCACCCATCTAGAAACCCATCAGTTACACAACCCAGGGCAACATGGGTTTAGAACAGGTCGCTCCTGTCTGTCTCAACTATTGGATCACTACGACAAGGTCCTAAATGCACTAGAAGACAAAAAGAATGCAGATGTAATATATACAGACTTTGCAAAAGCCTTCGACAAGTGTGACCATGGCGTAATAGTGCACAAAATGCGTGCTAAAGGAATAACAGGAAAAGTCGGTCGATGGATCTATAATTTCCTCACTAACAGAACACAGAGAGTAGTCGTCAACAGAGTAAAGTCCGAGGCAGCTACGGTGAAAAGCTCTGTTCCATAAGGCACAGTACTCGCTCCCATCTTGTTCCTCATCCTCATATCCGACATAGACAAGGATGTCAGCCACAGCACCGTGTCTTCCTTTGCAGATGACACCCGAATCTGCATGACAGTGTCTTCCATTGCAGACACTGCAAGGCTCCAGGCGGACATCAACCAAATCTTTCAGTGGGCTGCAGAAAACAATATGAAGTTCAACGATGAGAAATTTCAATTACTCAGATATGGTAAACATGAGGAAATTAAATCTTCATCAGAGTACAAAACAAATTCTGGCCACAAAATAGAGCGAAACACCAACGTCAAAGACCTGGGAGTGATCATGTCGGAGGATCTCACCTTCAAGGACCATAACATTGTATCAATCGCATCTGCTAGAAAAATGACAGGATGGATAATGAGAACCTTCAAAACTAGGGAGGCCAAGCCCATGATGACACTCTTCAGGTCACTTGTTCTATCTAGGCTCGAATATTGCTGCACACTAACAGCACCTTTCAAGGCAGGTGAAATTGCCGACCTAGAAAATGTACAGAGAACTTTCACGGCGCGCATAACGGAGATAAAACACCTCAATTACTGGGAGCACTTGAGGTTCCTAAACCTGTATTCCCTGGAACGCAGGAGGGAGAGATACATGATTATATACACCTGGAAAATCCTAGAGGGACTAGTACCGAACTTGCACACGAAAACCACTCACTACGAAAGCAAAAGACTTGGCAGACGATGCACCATCCCCCCAATGAAAAGCAGGGGTGTCACTAGCACGTTAAGAGACCATACAATAAGTGTCAGGGGCCCGAGACTGTTCAACTGCCTCCCAGCACACATAAGGGGGATTACCAACAGACCCCTGGCAGTCTTCAAGCTGGCACTGGACAAGCACCTAAAGTCAGTTCCTGATCAGCCAGGCTGTGGCTCGTACGTTGGTTTGCGTGCAGCCAGCAGCAACAGCCTGGTTGATCAGGCTCTGATCCACCAGAAGGCCTGGTCACAGACCGGGCCGCGGGGGCGTTGACCCCCGGAACTCTCTCCAGGTAAACTCCAGGTAAACAGTATCGATATGGGAAAGACGAGAAAGCTCATGAGCCTGGGTAGCATTCTGTATGGTGACGATGCACGTACCGCTCTTAAGAGCATGAAAAGAAATATCTTTACCAACATGGCATAGGAGTGCCTTGCCAATACTGTGGTCAGAAAGATAGGCAGTAGAGGAAGTCGGTCGTAAAGTGAAGAATTTAGTCCATTGTGCAGTCTGAAACTGAGCGTGGAAAGGTAGTGAAGGACGTGTCGATCTTTTCTGAGAAGAACGAGAAGGTGGAGAAGTATCATCAGCAGGTAATTGTCGTTGTCGTTTAGGCGTGGGACCAGAGTTGGTCCGATGTGGAACGGGCCGGCGATTCGAAAATTGCCGCACCGTAGAGGGAGAGGCCGGAAGCATAGTCAGAGGAGAGCGAAGGTCAGATAAATCGAAGGAGTCAGTCGAGGCCTCAGTACCTGAAGCGGGTGAGGAAACAGCACCGGCAAGAGGTACAGAGGCATGAGGAATGTCCGAAGAGTGGTCCAAAGATGAGGCAGGGTCAGAACGGGGTGCGGTATCAAGAAGGGGCCCAGGGGTAGCAGGTTCATGGACTAGGGCTGCCATGGTTAGGTTACTTCTTTCTTTTTGTTTTTAAGAAAAAAAAAAGAAAAGAAAATAAAATAAAAATAAAAAAAAGAATAAAAAAAAGGGGGGGACCGGGGAGGGATAGTTCCTAGGAGGAATGAAAGGGCCAGAAATCTCCCTCTGCACCCAAGAGGACCTCAGCACCGCAAGTAGCGCAGATGCAGCATGGAACCCGTGCCATACCCTACCCATCATGCCAGTAAACCGGCAATCCAGGATAGCAACCTCACATCTGCCGAGCTACCTTGGTGGACAAGAGAGAGGGCGGCCGGAAATCCGCCACAAAGCATACCTCCTTCGGCCACCACCCCCGGAATCCGAAAGGTGGCTTCCAGAGTTACACCCGTCGCCCAAGAGACACCCAAAGCCACCCTCCGGGATACCGGAGAGGGATCAGGACATCCCCAGGCAATCCAGATTCCACGGCAAACTACGCCACCGCCAAGAACCTCAACGGAATGGGATGGACCCCGGTACCCTTTCCCCTACCTAGGAACTAGCGTGCCTGTGGGAGAAAAAAAAAAAAAAAAAAAAAAAAAAAAAACCCACAGGCCAAAAAGGAAAGGAAAAAGGGGAGGATGGGGAGGAGGAGGAGGAAAGGAAAAAGGGGAGGATGGGGAGGATGGGATAGGGAATGGGGGATTGGGGGGTAATTAGGTTCGGTCTGAGGAAGTAGACCGACAGGTCTAATTCCTCAGACCAAGAGCCTCTTCACCACGCCAAGGAGTCCCCCTTGAAGAGGAAATGAAGTATAGATCGAATTCTTTGGATCAAGAGCCCCATACTAGCGTCAAGGCACCTTTTAAAAAGGGAGAAGTGGAGACGACCTTATTTACGTATGGAATAAGTTTAAAATATAGGTCTATTTTAGGCTAGGTTTTTATCAAATTTGAAATACTAAGTGTATGAAAATACTAAATTTATCACAACTAGAAAGATAATTTATCTCCATTTTTGGCAAAGCTTTACTTGTATATTCTCCCTAGGAAAGTGCCTTGTTGCTGGCGAGGCTTTAGATCCATAAAAATACTTATATTTCTCTTTCTTCGATCGAACCTGATTGCCTTCCATTCCCCAGGTGATGTATGGACCCTACGGGTTTAGCATGTCCCCTAAACATAATATCTTCTAAATTACCGAAATTTATTTTTAAGTTAACTTTAACATGCATACTGGAAACAGGAGAACATTAAGCCTGGGAGACCATGCCACAACTTTAAGGTAAACAAGGCGATAACTGTGTTACTGTAGCCTATTGTCATTTGAACATATTATTGCACCCAGTTCCTACATTAAATTAAGTTAAAAGGTGAATAGTGTTCTTATTTCACCCAGGTAGAGTAGAATATTTAAAATATGATTTTTTCTAGTTTATTCAGCATCATTGTTTATAGTTGCCCCATGAGTCAAATCCACTTGACCAGACAAAGTGCAGTACAGTAAACTGTGTTTTGAGTTATGTTTTAGGTTAAGGATCATGCTGGCCGTCTCATTGTCCTACCTCAGATACGTCACTACTCTCCCAGCGATGGTTTGAGGTCAAACTGAGTCTGCGAAGCATGACCTGGGGAAGTTTTGTGATACATGAACCTGGGCTGTTATAGCTCCATGACCCATCATGTCTCCCTGTTTATATTACGATCGTTATAGCGCTAAGATCATAGACCAAGCAATATGTTTGGTCTATTAATCTATACATGCAAAACTGTTTGCAATCAGAATTTATATTCAATAACTATTTTAAAAAATCATGCATCTTTAATTCGTCAACACTTACTATAACTCGATGATAATGTCCTAGATGCCAATTATATTGGCCAACTGAATCAGTGAGAGCCAATATTGATAAAAGAAGATTTTAAAATATAATAAAAATATATGTGATTCATGGTTAGAATGCGTTCTTGCATATTTGTATCAAAGTTCACAAGTGTACAGTACCTTCTCAGAAGACCTGCACTCTGTGGTTCTCCCGGTCGCAGACGAGGATGTTTCCATTTGACATAACCGCCACACCTTCAAGGCCCTTGAATTCTCCCTCTCCAGATCCCCAGCAGCCGAATGCCCTTAGGAAGGAGCCGTCGGGGTGGAAGATCTGTATACGGTTGTTGCCACTGTCAGCCACGAAGATGTATCCTTGGTCGTCTACAGCCACTCCCCTGGCAATCATGTCTGAGTTCATATAACATATAACGTTTCTCAAAATTATTTGTTAGCCAAACACAAAAGCGTAATCAACACTGGTCATTGATATCAACGAACTATGTGGAGACAAAGCTGATGAGTATTGTGAATTTCGGTGTCGCCCTAAAGCCCAGTTTGGCAAATTATTTGTTGAGAAAGGCTTTAGCGAGAGGTCTAACTATACAATATTCATTATTTTGTTTCGCTGTTTACGTGTGAATTCGTTTATATGATTTATTAGGTTCATTATAAAAGTATTTTTATGATATATCACACACACTAGTTTATATATATATATATATATATATATATATATATATATATATATATATATATATATATATATATATATATATATATATATATATATATATATATAACACTGCGCTAGCCAAGGATTCGAACCCATGTTGTACTGGCCTGCCTCATGGTAAACGAGAACCACATGACGCTTTAAACCACAGGTTGGGCGGTCCTGTGGTTTAAAGCGTTATGTGGTTCTCGTTTACCATGAGGCAGGCCAGTACAACATGGGTTCGAATCCTTTGGCTAGCGAAGTGTTGTTATTGATCAATACTACTCGTCCGTGGTTACAATATATATATATATATATATATATATATATATATATATATATATATATATATATATATATATATATATAAATAAAGGTGGACGTTGACTTGCCTTGGGAACTTGAACTGTCCCTCGTCGCTGCCCTCTGACCCAAATGTTGTTGTAACCTTGCCATTAATGTCAAATATCTGTATGCGGTGGTTGTTGGAATCTGAGACGATAACTCGATTGGTGGAAGAGACAGCGATGTAATGTGGGTGCTCGAGCTGTCCAGGTTTGTTGCCCATTGACCCAAACTTGCCAACGAAAGACCCGTCAGACTGGAAGACTTGTACACGATGGTTCTCTTTGTCACAGACGTAGATGAATCCGAGAGCATCTGTGGTTACACCCCATGGGTAAGAAAATCGCCCATCTCCACCACCTTGGCTTCCGAAGGATCGGAGGAACATGCCAGATGGATCAAATACTTGAATCCTATGGTTGTAGCGATCGGCAATGATATACTGACCGATTCTGTTAACAGCAACTCCCGCCAGACAATCAAATTCACCTTCTGCACTTCCATAAGAGCCAAATTCTTTTATGAACTTACCTTGTTGGTCAAATACTTGCACGCGGTGGTTGCTAGAGTCAGCAACCACAATGCTGTTGTCGGGTCCAACAGCTATGCCTCTTGGCCATGTAAAATTTCCAGGTTCACTACCCCTACTCCCGATCTTAATTAAGAGGCGTTGTTTCTGCAGGTACTGGCTCCTATGTAAACTTCCGAACGGAGTAGGAACCAGTGTACCTGCTTGTGGGAAAGTAGGGGTAGCGTGCACGTTTTTTGAATCATCTTCAGAAGATTCGCCCTCTTTGGCAAGACCAAGAAGATGCGAGGACCGAGAGCGAGAGATAGCTCTAGCTCCGGCTCCTACTGTGCTGCTTGTACCAGGTCGTGAGCTGCCTAGGAGACCGCTGGTGCCACTGGCACTGCTGCCCAACCCAGTGCTAGCACTGCCAAGACCGGTACTAGTACTTCGACCAGTGCTATCTCCTCCTGCTGCTCCGCTTCTGTTACCATACTTATTCTTGAGGTAGCGGGCCCAGTTAGAGAGCTGGGTAGATGATGAACCACCTTCTTCACTTCCGGTACCGCTACTGCTTCCTATTCCTGACGATGTTGCACCTGAAGTAGTGCTACGTGTTGTGGTAGAAGTTTCAGGTTCTACTCGACCATAACGAGGTCGATAACTGGAGGCGGAGTTTGTGTCAGGAGTTGTCCCTTCTTCATCTTCCAGGCCTGCAGAGCTTTTGCTTCTTGCCAACCTTTGTCTTCGTTCCTTTAATTCTTCAAAGCGAGCCCGGCCAGTGCCATGTGTGGCGGCAGGAGTAGATTCATCAGTGTCATCAGGTCCTAAAACGGCCGAACTTTTTGACCGGTTAAGAAATCGGCTTTGAAAAGTTGGTTTGGTATCCTCCTCGGGTACTGCGGCCCGAGAACGGTTCAGGTACTTACTTGAGTAGGGATATTTAGACTCAAAATCATCTTCCTTTTCCTTGGCCTGAGGTTTCGGTGTGTCCAGGTACGATGGGCGCCGGTGACTGGTTGTTCCCGTGTCGGTGCTGCTGGTGTTAACGCTGGAGGTTCCATACCTGCTGGTTGGGGTGGTGGTGCTGTTGCCATTGCTATTCTCACTGCTACTGCCATATCTACTTGCATAACCGGAATCATTTACACTAGAACTAGCTGGTGGGTATGAATTCCTTTCACTCCAGGTGCTCCTAGAGCTAGTAGCCGGGGCAGCTACATCGCGAGCCTGGGCACTCTTCCCCAGTAGGGGCCCAACGTCCGGACGAGAGTATTCTGATGTAGGTTCCTTCTCCTCCTCCTCCTCCTCTTCCTCAGACGACTCTTCACTCTCCTCGGACTCGGAATCATCGCTGCTTTCTTCATCTTCATCTTCATTCCCTGATTCCTTCGAGGCCTCTGCTGAAGGAGTACCGGCTCGTCCTAAAAAACGTGATTGAAAACGAGAATTACTCTGAGCGGACGTTCTAGAAGTATCAACTTTAGATGTGGACGGTTTTGTGTCTGCCTTCACGAAACGGTTTCTAAGTTCCTCGGTAGAGAAGGCTGCACCTGTCGCTTTCTTAGGGGATGCTGCCCCATCACCTGACTTGTTGCTCTCCGTGCTGTTGGAGCGAGATAAGCGGCGCTCGAAGCCTGTGGTGTCGAGGGGCCGGGGGCTTCGAGTTCCACTTGTGTTTTTATCCTTATCTTTATCCCCTACAGATGAATTAGATGAAGAACGGCTGAAGGGATAGGAGCGCTGTGCTACACTAGTCACTCCAGTATCAACACTCGTTTTGCGGGCCAGAGTAGGCCGACCAGATGTACCGTTGGCTCCAGTAATATTGGCATCTGTTCTGGAGCCTATGTACTCACGCCTACGACTGGAGTCATCTTCACGAGTCATAGAAGACGTGGGGGAATGATTTACAGAGGATCTGGGTGAAGTGGAGGTGCGATCAACGCGGCTCTGCCGCTCGTCATCTTTGATGGAGGAAACGCGTTCACCTGCGGGCTTGGGAGTGGTTGGTGTGGAGGGAGTGGAGGAGCTCACTGTTGGCGTTGTGGCAGTCGCTCCTGGCGTGTCTGCTGCTTTATTTTGTTTCTTAATTTTATCTATTTCGTCTTCATTGCTAGTTTGGCGTGATGTTTTACGCTGCACAGGGGTCACGGGAGGCTTGGGTAACGTGGGTTGTACAGGCTTAGGTGGTTCTTCCTTCTTTTTATTCTTAAGTTGATCACGCTCCTGGAATCGTTTCATGACACGGGGCGAGTCGTAGAGTCTGACGATCCCGGACAGCGGGCCGCGCGAGGCATCCTCTGTGTCGAGGACTCGCTGTCGTTTGACTCCGTCCTCTTCGGCGAAGCGAACCGAACGCTCCTCGTCTTCTTCTTTGCGCATGAACCTTGACCGGAACCGCCGCCGCCCAGAGTCAGCCGAGGAATCCTCGTCGTGCCTGTGAGGACAACAGGTGAGCTGGGCAGAGGTGGGAGACCACGACTAGAGGAAAAGAAATAGAGACGCTCCAACAGGTGGGAAGGACGCGTAGGAATGATAAAACGTCAACAACATGAATGCCACGGTAATGCTATCACAAAGTTATTCTGTTATGCCACATAATTTGGACGATCTACATGATTAATAAGCAAATAGCCATAGAGCAGCATGTGAGCTGACGTTGGTGAGTTACAAATAAATAAAAGCAAAATACTTTTCCGTAAGAAGATCAGTTATAGCACTGATATTTAAAGTTAGACTTATCGTAAAGATCTATACATATTTAGATTCGTTTTTAATGGAAAGTTATTTATAAATTGCGCATGTGAGTTCTGTTGGGTTGCATGCAAGTAGAGCCCTAAGATGAGGGCTCGGGAGGGCCGCATGCAGGGTAGAGCAGGGATCGGGAGGGCTGGAGGGCAGGACTGAGACCTCAGTTATTCCAGAGTGTGTTAGTTACCATTTTATCCTAGGCACAAGTCGATTTGACACTAGGCCTGTTGTACACGCGTGCATGTTAGTTACCATTTTGTCCTAGGCACATGTCGATTAGACACTAGGCCTGTTGTTAGTTACCATTTTGTCCTAGGCACATGTCGATTAGACACTAGGCCTGTTGTATATGAGTAC